>NC_056737.1:339789233-339844233 GCF_019279795.1 Protopterus annectens
TGTGCTCCTTCTGTGACAACCTGCCATTCCAGGAGTATGACTGTTGGCCAGTGACATGTCAGTGCTGACACAATAAGGTGGCAGCCTTTTATGGCCTGCCAGTACACTGACCTTCAGGTACCTGCTGTGCTACTAGGCACCATACCTGTCTACGTATGAGAGCCAGACATCTGGACAAAGCCATAAGTAATTAAGTGACAAAGGCCTAAATATAGGGTCCATTTTATCTATTGGCCTTACAAACCTAGAAGGGTGGTGCAATAACAGATTTTGCATTAACATGCATTTTCTATAGGGTATGAAGTCTGAGACACTACAATCAGTCATTATTTTCTGACTTTAGACTTTCGTGGCTTGCCAATGATTTGCCACACAACCACTATTTTGTGAAAAAGACACCACAAATATGATGCAAACCTCTGCACATTCTGCAAAAGGTCTGTACAGCTGGGAGATATGGTAGGCACTGTGTAGATTACTCCGACCTGTGTTCATATGTGTGGCCCCCTGTCCATGACCTGTCCAGCTTACTGGCAGTAATAGATATTGACATCTGGACAGTGTGTACAACTCCCACTGTAGGTGTAGCTGACATGCAAAATAGCTGGCACTGTGATTCTTGGAACATGGCCCTGTCTACCACAGTACTGTACCTAGGCCACAAAAAGATAACAGCCGGGAGTAAGTGCTGGCCACATCCTGACATTATTTCCCATGCCTATACATGGATCATTGACCCCTGCATATTGTGGGCATGCAACAAGTTATCATGTTGATTGGGACAGCCCTGGCAATGTGTCCTCTGCTGCTATTACCCTACAAACGTACGTAACTGCATTTCTATGGGAATATGGGTGTGGGGAGGGCACACCTGACAACAGTACACATTTACACATACTGTACTGATATTGGCTTTACATTTTGGTTCCATTTAGCATAGCATCGTGACCTGTCTTGGAGAATAGAGGCATATCACCAGAGACCACAGGTTAGATTGTTGTTGTTGTGTCTTTCGGCTTTTCCCGGTTAGGGGTTGCCACAGTGGAACTCTGGTCCACTAATGACTGGCAGTAGATTTTTATGTGCCGAGTTGCTGGCCCTGACGCACAACCTTCAATGAAAGTGCGCCCATTTACGCATGTCTCCACACAGAAGACGCTCTAGCTGAGAATCGAATAGGACAACGTCTTACTGTGAGGCGACAATGCTACCGGCATATAATTGAGTTTCAGACTTCTTACCCTTCAGAGCCTTACTGCAACTGCAAGGCCTGCTGTTATATCATTGTCTAAGTCTATAGGGGGGCATTCCATCATTGATGCCATTTGTGGCCCTTTGCCAGACATTCCTTTATGGTTTTCTACTGCTGACTTGCTGGGTGAGTCTGAGGTGTGAGTATGGGATCCCCACATTGACATCCATGTATGTGACCTATGACCCACCCTTAGTTGCCCCCCCCCCCGCCGCATATACTGCAGTATGATTTGTCACCTTGGATAATACTGCATAGTGTGAGGAAGCCAGTATTAAGCAAACATATCCTGGTGTCCCACACAGCTGTCAGTTGTCTGCTGCTACCCCAGTATGCCACCCCATTCTCTTGCATGCATGCAGCAATACCATAGGTATGCTACCGGAACATACTACTCCATTCATTTATTGTTTAGAAGACTGACTTACCTTGTGCCTGCGGCAGTTGTGAGGACGGTGGGTGCACGCAGTACACTGCCTATATAGGGTAAGCTACAGGTAGTGTGACATGTGTGGCATCCATTTTACTGTATGTGCGAGTCGGAGAGAGGTATCAGTCCCTGGGTCCCTACAGTGTCAGTGTGTGTGCTATGTGTTGCCTCTTTGCCAAGGTCTGTGCATAATGGGCATGCCTCTGTCTGGCTACAGGAGCAGGCTCAGGGGGTTCCTCCTCCGAGTCCCTCTGTACCTGTGGGGACCTTGGCAATGGTGGGGGGGGGCTGTGTGGCCCTTCCACATGTTGTTCCTGCTGCAGCTGTTTCTGCAGGATCATATTGTGTAGCATGGCACATACTATGAACATGTGTGCACATGTGGCTGGAGAGTACTGCAAGGCTCCACCAGATATGTCAAGGCAGGGGAACCGTGACTTGAGCATCCCAAACACATGCTCTATAATGATCCTGGTTTATGCGTGTCCCTCATTATGGCATTCTTGAGAGGGTGTGTGTGCATTTCTGATGGGTGTCTTCATCCACGGCTCCAGTACATAGCCAGCATCCCCCCACCCGATGGCCATATGGGATGTCCCCACTGGCAAATGCCTGGTACAGCTGTGGGAAATGCCAGATGTGGGAGTTGTGATAGCTTCCAGGGCTGCCAGCACACACATTCATGATAATGCCCTGGGCATTGCACATGACCTGGCAGTTGATGGAGGGGAAGACCTTGTGGTTTATGTAGACCCTACCCTGTTCATCAGGTGGTGCTTTAATGTGGATATGCGTGCAGTCTATCTCACCCAGTATCTCCAGGTATTCTGCTACACGGTGGAAGGGACACATTTTGCTGGTCCTATCCTCACGGGTGTTGGGGAAGTAAATGTGCTCACCAACACGTGGTAGCATGGCATCCAGGAACTGGTGGAGTACCCTGGTTGTAGATGCCTGTGAGACCCCCATGATGTCCCCAGTAGGTCTTTGGAAAGTACCGGTAGCTAGTATTCTTAAGGCTACACATACCTTGATATCCACTGAGATGGGTTCCCCTCTGTTGACTCTGGGTCTGAGTTGATGCCAGCACAGCTCGATGATTTGTTGAAGTATGTCTCTGTCCACCCTGTAGCACTCTACTATCTCCAGATCATGTAGCCCCTGGTAGGTTACCCTGGGTCTGAACACTCTTCTCCTCCTCCTCAGTTTGGGGTAGTTGTCAGCATTATCCTCCTCATCGGCCTCAGCCTCTAGCACATACTGATGTATCAAAGTAACAGCAGCCCCTAACATTTTTTTGGTTAAAATCCCCCCGCATGTGTACACCAATGGTGCAAGGTTTGTGAGAAAACCAGACTGACAGGTGATTGCACAGTTTATACTGTTGTGCTGCAGATGTTGCCTGTATGATTGGCTGGCTATAATACATTCCATCTGTTTGCTATTTTATTTGTACCTGATTGCTTTTATTCTGCTATTTGCCTTTTTTTCATTTTTTTCCTTCCCATTTCCACCCCTTTTAAGCCCTGAGGCATGCCACTCAAACCCGGTGCCCAAATGTAAACAGTTCTGTTATTTCCAAGGATTTTTTTGGGGGGTGGGGGGTTGTTTTAAACACAGTGAGTGCCATGCATAACCATTTTGCTAAGGTAATCAATGAGAAATGGCCCTCCCCTGGGCACAAACATGCTCTTCATTTCATGGAATAAGTCAATACAGCCTCAGACACACCCCCTTGCTTAGCTGTGCTTAGCTAAGCTCAAATGTGAGCCATGGAGCTCCAATGTGCTTATACCAAGCATGACGCACCCTCTTTTCATGTCAGCTGCTACTCCTGCTTACACCACTGCCTTATAGCTCCTACACGGTTAGGTGCAGTTTGGCACTTGTCTCCTTTCTGTGATTCAGTAAATTTCCCTCATTAGCATACCCCACTGCCTTAGTTATTTGTTACAGGAATACAACAGTGCCTTTCCCCTTAGCAACCACTGTTCCCTGCTATTGTTTTGATTCTGCATGCCATAGACTATAATGGCAAAATGCAGATTTCACTTGAAATTGCCTTTTCACATTTTTTTTATTTTCGGCATGATCCCGTTTGCATGCCACTGCCCTATGCTTAAACGGCCGAGATTGGCCAAAAAAAATAAACTTTGATTTTTAGAATTTTGCAACACTTTTCCATGACAATGGCCATATATTAGGCCATTGGCATGCCTAACGATTATAATACATGCTTTACTTTGAGCTGTCATGCCTCTGTTTTGATTTTTGCAGAAATGTATTCAGCTAGTAGCCGAATACATTTCTGCAAGCTATACTATTCTGCCATGGATGTCTGCCTGCTTAGTGGATCACTAATTGACCTTATTTGTATGGTTTTCATCAGCAAATGAGGTCATTAGCATAATCCAGTCATGTCTGTGGCAGAATAGTATTAGCAGACTCGTGCACATCCCCCCTGTATCACTTGGAGGCCATATTCCATACAGGAGTGGCTGCACTATTCAGACATGGGATTTTAGCATTATTGAATCCTGGAGAAAGTCTTTTGTATAAGATAATAAACTATTAGAACTGCTATGCTGGACTACTTCTCTGCATAAGGAAATTGCAAAGACTATGCTGTATAGCACAGACTGGGCATGGCTGAAAAGATCTGAATTCCTCAGTGCTTGCTTGCTCCATTATTTTTGTTTTTTGCAGTCTGAAAAGAGTATTTATGGCTTTAAAAGAAATCTATATAGATAAAATGCTGGTATTACTGATGTAATTCTGCAGGGTGTGGGAAAATTATTGACCAAAGGGCCCACATTACTTCAATCATGAAGCTTTTTAGAATGAAGTACAGGATTGACAAAAGTCAACCATTTTCCCAGTCAAAAACTGCTTCTTTAACCTTTTGTATGTCTCTTTATTTATACCATAATTTATATTCCTATTTATTATGCATCACTTCCAAATTAATTTAAATGTAACTTTTGCACAGCTCTCTATTCCCATAGCTATGAAAAGCACACCTTTCACAATGGTATTGATAGCTGTTATTGAACCTTGCACAGTCAACACGCTGCTGTGTAATCCTATCCTGTGTGGTATCAGCATTTTGTTAGTAAGATAGTGTATAAGTAATTGACTCAAATGTGTCATCCCAAACTTTCAGATTTTGGATGCAATAACCTAAGAAACACACTGAAATTCTGCAGTCTGTGGAGCTCTGCAGTTCTTTACAGCATCAGACTAACTCGGTGATGAGATCACTGCTAGCATGTGGCATGGATGTAGGTTTAGTTTTATTTCCAGTTATACTTTCTCTGTCTCATAGTTCATATTCCGCTGTGTTCAGCATTTGACAATGCGTCTAATGAGAATGTCACCCACCACTTGTGAAAACACAGACGCTAATGCTGTTTTTATATGTCTTCCCAGTAAGAAGCCTACCCACTGTACACTTTGATGTCACTTTACTGTACCTATGGGTACAAGCAAAATGCTGTTTTAGAACTCTAAACTTGCTTTGTTCCACACTGTACTGTAACAACTGTAACACTTGAATACACCTGATTATTTAACCTGTGTCAAACTGAATTCCTTGAGCTACCACCCTCAGCTACAGTAAAGTGCCTTTTAGCTTTATGTGACTCCTCAGTATCATATTAAAGCACACAATTTGTCTGCAACAGTTAACAATGAAATGTATAGAGTATGTTCTCTTGCATGTTGTCCTGTATCACAAATATGCAGCAATCATTTGGAGAATATGGAATGCAGGATGCAGATACATTTACTAAATAAATTATTTTAGTCAGAGCAGATGTAGATCTATAAACATTTCCAGTTACATTACTACAAAACTTAGTATATGTAACAAAATATTGACTTTAAAACTTTGTACAATTTTCCAGTCATGACATCTTAGGATATAATACAAAATGTTAACTTCAAAGCTTAATCTCTAAAATTTTCAATCTAAAATACTAAAACAGCTTAGGGCATATTAGAAAGTGTTGATTTTAAGACATTAGTCTTATTAAGTGTGAATTGTCACTATCTGAAACATTGCCCTG
Organism: Protopterus annectens; assembly: GCF_019279795.1. Lineage (NCBI taxonomy): Eukaryota > Metazoa > Chordata > Ceratodontiformes > Protopteridae > Protopterus > Protopterus annectens. The sequence goes on from NC_056737.1 coordinate 339,794,983, forward strand.
CAGATATGGACTGTCAGACAGCACCGGAAGTTACACATCCGTCAGTTCCAACAGCACTTCTGATCATAACACTTGATTAGGAACAGAAGTACATAGAGATTAATGAAGAGACTGGGGAACAGTTAACGGTATTCAATATTAGGTCAAAGAATGCTGCTTCTGTCTGCAGTGGCATTTGCCAGCATTACTGATATAAGCAGTCAATGCTGAACTGATAGCACACATTTAATGTCACAACACAGGCAGCATCACAAATATGTGACAGAGGTTTATAAGCAACAGCCATTTTGAGAACATGATTCCATGGGACAAAGATAAGCTGTCAGGCACAATTAATCAATAGCTGATATATTCCAGGGACACTTAATCAACAGTGTATTTATTCTGGCCTCTCACTAGAGTTGTCCTATGTTTGTGCCAAACGATCTTAAATTCTCCCATTTTGTTCATATCAATTATCTATTTGTAAGCACAATTCTTTCTGAAAAAGGGATCCTTGCATCACTCTACAAACAATACGTTCCTCTGTCTTAACCAGTCTGTCATACATCTTACTACATATGGGTTTTGCTGAAGTTTACTAGTGTGTTTATTATACTTACATGGGGATAGTATCAAATGTCTTAGCTAGGTCCCAGTAAGCTGTACACATTTCATAATCACATTCTATTGCTTTGGTTACCTTTTAAAGTGTGTTTACAAAGTAAATTGGCAGGATCTAGCCTCGACAAAGCCAAACTGATGTGGATGTGGGACTATGATATAATTAAAGTCTAAATTATTGAGCTCTATCCCATTATAAATAAGGCTGATCAGACTTGTTGTGTGTCTTTCGGCTTTTCCTGGTTAGGGGTCGCCACAGCTGAACTCCGGTCTGCTAATGACTGGCAATAGATTTTTACATGCCGAGTTGCCAGCCCTGATGCACAACCTTCAACAAAGGTACGCCCATTCACGCGTGTCTCCACACAGAAGACACTTTTGCTGAGAATCAAACAGGACAACGTCTTACTGTGAGACGACAACGCTACCGCAGCACCACCACCGCAGTTATAAATAAGGCTGATCAGACTAATAGGTCTATAGTTATCAGGGTCTGTGGTTGGTCTCCCCTCCCCCTTGAGTAGTGGCATAATGATGGCTGATCTCCAAGTTTCAGAAACATAACCCATCAAAAGACTTGTGTTAAAAAGGTTGAATAGAGGTTCAGATAATCCTCACTTGATATTTAAAATCTGGCTACTGGGTATGATATCAGTCACCATTGAAGAATTATTCTTTGTTTTTGAAACGTCTGCAAGGATATGTTTCAAAGTGATCTTGGAGGGCAGGGATCCTGGGATTCTGGGGTTAGTTATGGTGTTGGGTGACATAAAGATGAAACTAAATACATCAGACATAACATTAGCGATCTCCTTAGGCTGTGAATGGGTGATGTCATCTCGCACCAGTTCTAAACATTGCTGGACATTGTTCAGTAGCTTCCTAATGTAGTTAAAGGAGAACCTATGATTGCTTCCAGTATCTGTGGTTATTTAAAGTTTACACACAGTTTTGCTTTTTCTGATTTCACTTTGAAGTTCTTTGCCGATTTAAGTCCTCTCTTAAAATAGGTGATGTATCTTTCTTTACATACTCAGTACTTTCTCATTTTTTGTTGTAAAGCATTTTAATATGAGTGTTCCATCATTATGTTGTTTTTTTTTTTTTTAATTTCCCAGAATATTTGTTACAGGTGGGAACTGCCTTAACAAATCAGCTTTACAGGTGAGAATAAAACTCAGGTGTAAAGGGAGAAGCTCTAGCTAAAAGGCCCATCTGGAAAAGACAGTAGTCGTTTTTTTTTTCTAGGTCACTAAGCAGTGACATTGGAGAAGCCCCTGAACACAGAACTACTAGTTTTGAGGAGAGCAACAAGCTTTGTATGTAAACATCCCTAATTTGTTGTAAAATTTAACAAGGAATAAGGAAAACCAAGGAAGAGTACAAGAAGAGGTAATGTTAGCCAAAATATTATTGGCCTTTGTTAAGGAGTCATTTATCTGTACTAGGAGATTAGTATTCAGGAAGCATTGGGCACATTTACCATTTTCTATGCATGTGTTTACCACAGATTAATTGAAATCTCCCAAAATAAATTATTTAGGTTACTAGAATTGCTAGCAAGGGTGTTTAGATAGTTATCATGACCTGTATCGGTGTATGGAGGGCATCTATAACTAGCTTAACTTTGTTAATCATAACTTGGATTTCCAAAAGTTCAAATATGCTCATAAGTAATCTTCTGTGATGTGAGAAGGTGCATGACCAAGGCTAACTCTTCTTCCAGTATTGCTCAAACATAGCAAGGCATAATAAATGCTGAAACCAGGAACAGAGTGAATGCTTCCCTCACATAGGAACCATGTCTCAGACACAACACATATATGTATATACTCAAGTTACTGGAGAACTTCAAGGATGGGCATCTTTTTGTTGAGTTTTATGATAATGTGCACAGCTAGCGTAATGTGTTTTGAATTTGGATTTGTTAGGTTGGAATATCCAGTAGACAGATTCTGTCTACAGCAGGCACTATGGGAATAGCAGATGCTTTTGCCAGTATGCTAAAGACCTGGTATGAAAGGTACAAACCATCTCTGATGAAGCTTGAGGGTCTGTCAGACATCTTACCCCAGTCATACATATACTGAACTCTCTCCCCCCCACAATGACACCAGTTACTAGACCACTTAATTATCTAATTATCTTGTCCTTCAATCTTTGCATCATTCTACTTGATGTTAGGATATCAGTCAAAACTAGTATCTTACTTGTCTCAGTCACATGCATAGACAGGTCAGCCCTTTCTTTCTGAATCTTTCTCTCTTTCCTTATTGGGTTGAGTACTTAAGATCATTTTCTCCCATATTGGCCACCATCAATTCATTATCTTATTTGCCAGTAAAGAGGGATTCTCTGTCACCTACCCTTATCCAGTCTAGTGAGGGTAGTGTCTTGTGTTTCTAACAACAGAATCACCAATTGCCAAAATATGGTCTTGAATAGTTGCTAGAATAGTAAATCCTATAAATTGATGTCTGAACCCTTGTGACTCTTTGAAGTACATGTACTGTTGATAGATGTTTGTGGGGGGTAGTAGAGTTTGGTAACTGCAGGTTTCTATTTTTAATTCTATAAGTCTTGGAAGTGAAGTTTTATTAACCACCTCAGCATATATGTGTAGTTGTATTCTGTGATACAGTTTGTGTGTGTGTGTGTGTGTGTGTGTGTGTGTGTGTGTGTGTGTGTGTGTGTGTGTGTGTGTGTGTGTGTGTGTGTGTGTGATATTTACAGATTGGTTTCTGGCATGACAGGGACACCTCTAAGCTTAATAAGTACTTACACTTGTCACATGTTGAGACATTTTGAGGTAGAGTTATGTGTTTGCAGATAACATGAAGCAGTTAATAAACTGTCTCAAGGCATCATGTACTACCATAATAACTACAGACTTGGGCTAGAGCTGGCTGTAATTCCATATTTGCTTGAAGATATTGAGTAATGTATAAATATGAGATACACTGGTGAACATGGCTGCTGGCCTTATATATAGGCAAACTAGGCAGCTGTCTAATGTACTTTCCAGCAAATGGTGGATTTTCCTTTCTGCTTTTATTCTTATCTATTTATTTATGCATGTATCAGGTATGTATATATGAATGTATGTATGCTGGTTAAGTAAAGAAATAAATGAACATCTCATAGTGCCCCTGTTGAAAGCTGTAGTGGCATTCTTTGGGGAAGGTGCTTTGCGTTTGGCCAGCATATGGAGTTTTCTGCTCGTAGCCTAGAACAGCAAGGATTAGAATACCTATGAATACTAAAGTGCAAAAAATAAGTGGATAATCATATATAAGAGCAGCAACTGGTGAGAGCATGAGGTATTTTTTAAAAATCCCAGCAGGTGGCCAGATATGGGCAGGGGATGGATTTGCAGGGGAAACAGAGCATCTGCTTCTTGTCATCAACTTTGCAGTGTTCCTAATGTTGTCTTGGGTTTGTTCCTCATAAAAGTTGTGTTTTTTCTGATAAATAATGGGGGGCTGTAGACTGCAGTCAATAATTAAATACTGACAGACATTTCAGTTTCAGACATCCTATCCTATAGAAAATGCATTCTGTGCAAACTTATTATTCTATCTACTACAGTGGCTGTAACAGCTGGTTGTGGATATAAGCTGTCTGTGGATGAAAGTAAATGACCATCACTGTTTGCCCACTTTTCAAGTAGTATTTATTTAAAATATGCCTCTGTTTTAGTGCCTGTCTTCCCATCATTATTTTGACTTCGCCCTTAATTCTTAGGTTAAGAAGAGATAATGTATCTATCTATCTGTCTATCTAGCTGTATAGATAGATAGACAGATAGATCAATAGAAATGTATTTATTTATTTATTTATTTATTTATTTATTTATTTATTGTAACAGTCAGACATCTGAAATCCACACAGACAAATTGCTGGGCTCTCAGTGGAAGAAAATGAACTGAATTTGCGTATTCATTATTCTGGTTTTGCAGTATTAATGTGATGTGTGTTGAAACACCGTGTCAAAGAACATTGAAATACATTACATGGCCATCTTTTTCATCACAATCATATGTCTGAGATGTATACATACATGTTTATAACTGCTGTGGAAGTGGGAGATGTCTGTAGATGAAAGGAAATGACTGCTGTAATTTGTTCAGTTTAAACAGTCATTAATCTGACTCTGCAAAACTAGTAGTGTACATTTGTGTAAAGTAAGGTGGAATACTTTATTACTATGGCCATTATTATTATTATTATTATTATTATTATTATTATTTTCAGCACAATCCGATATCTGAAGTTTACACAGTTAGTATTGTGCCTGTAACCGATGGGTATGGAGGCCATCTGTGGATACAAGTGACTTATACTCTGCTGTTGTTTGATCACTATTGAACAACAGTCTCTGATCTGATGTGGCAGGAATACTTTCACACAATGTATTAGCTAAAATCAGTGCAAAACTAGTATTGCTATGGCTTATACTTGTGTGCATTGAGGGGCTTGTAGTGTATTTAAGAGTAACAAGCTGCCCATAATTTCTTTCATTTTTCATCAAAAGCATCAGTTTTGTATACAATAAGTGGCTAGTTTTGGTTATCTAGTAGGAGCATTATGTTAGCACAGTGGTAAAATGTGTAGCATTGCCATCTGACAGCACATGGCTGTTGTTAAGTTCCTAGCTCTGTTTTCTCCTGAAAAGCCTGCACACATTCCCCCTCTCTGTGTGAGTTTATTGATGGGCTCTGGTTCAGTGCAGTTTTCTGTGTGTGTGTGTGTGTGTGTGTGTGTGTGTGTGTGTGTGTGTGTGTGTGTGTGTGTGTGTGTGTGTGTGCGTGTGGGTGTGTGTGTGTATCTTATAATATACTTGGTTTGTCAGGGGCGGTATCAGTATATGCGTGCAAGTGTTAAATTCAGTTTGCCTTGTGACAGACTGTACTTATCAGGGCAAGTATGTGTGTTTATGTGTGTTGCTGTATAAAAATATATTACATATTTTTATTTGTGGCCACACAATATTACCAGGCACATGCTTGCTTTCTGGGTAGCAGTAAAAATAAGCCATAAGCAAGTCATTATCACTTGGTGGTGGAAATGTTGTGGGGTAATAAGAGTCAGGGTAGAGGAGGGAGGGGAGGTGCAGTTAAGAGGTGTTAGTAGTAGAAAGAAAATAAGGCTAGAGGTTGAGAGGCCCTTACATGATGTGGCCAGCCGGTGGCAAGAGCAGTTTGATTTGGTGTGGAGGAATTTCTTAAGTCAGTGAGGTAGGGAGATACTGGTTATTTTAGACTGCAGGGAGGGATTTCTATATTTTAGGCATAAGTATGAATAAAGTGTGGCTGGTACAGTATAGTATGGTTTGTGAGGGTTGGAGTGGGGGAGTTGTTTGGGAGAAACATCTGATGTGTGTTTAGTATATATTTTTTGGCAGTTTGTGGAGAAATGAGTTATGCCTGAAAAGTTTGGAGATGAGAGTCATGAGTAGTAAGTCTATGCTGTGCTGCACTGGAAGACATTTGGCTTTTGTGAGGGTGAGACTGGTGCTCATTAGAGGGTGAGTTAGTGAAGAAGTGACAGATTTTCTTTTCAATAGTCTGTACAGTTGAGTTTTTCTAAGAAGCTTTGGTAATTAAGGGTAACCCATATTCCAGATGGGTTAAAATAACTCCTTTATTTATAGCTGCAGTGGCAGTTTGGTTAGGTAGGGAGAGTTTTTGAAGGGTAAGCAAGAGGAGTAAATTAACTTTCGCCCCTAATCTCTCAGTATGGGTATGAAATGCTAGTGACTGGTCTAGCCACAAACTGAGGTGTTTGAAGGGGTTGGTTGTTTCAACTGGTGCACCACAGATGGTAGCAATATTATTGAGTGACATTGGCAATTTTTTATGTATTTGGGAAGTGCTATATGGCAGTCTTTGTAGGGTTAAATATTAATTTGAGGTTAATGAGACGGAAAGTGAGGGAGTTAAAGTATTTCTGCAGTTGTGTTTTGTTTGTATGGCAGTTATGGCTGAAACTATAGATTACCATGTCATTAGCATAGACTATGAATTGTAGAGTAGGAAGGTCATGAGGTAGTTTGTTAACAAAAGTGCTGAAGATGAGCTAGGATACAATCTTGGGGTATTCCCATTATAAAAGGTGTGGGCTGAGAAAAGGGAGAGCCTAATGTAACTTTAAAGAATCTGTCTGACAAGACATCTCTAAAGAGGAAGAAGGAGGAGTTGGTGGTTGATTAGGTCATAGACGTTGTGAGGTCAGTAAATATTGCTCCTGTCATGCTGCCTTTGAACAAGTTGAGAAGAATGTCATTAGTTAATCACCAATGTGCCACCATTTTACTATGACCTCTCAAGAGTCCATCCTGTTTTTTTTTTTTTTTTTTTTTTTTGGTAAGGAGATGTTATTGTTGACTGTAGCTTGAATCTTGGATAGAAATTATTTTTTCTAGCACCTTCCCAAGAATAGGTTGGATGGAAAAAGGATGAAAGTGTGAAGTGTTTTGAGGTTTAGATTGTTTGGGCAGTGGTAATAAGTGCTGTTTTCCAGATATTTCACAGTAATTTTCCATTAGGCAAAGACATGAATAAGAGGCTGGGTTAGAAGTTCCCTACAGTGGTAGATAATCCAGTGAAAATGTGGTCGCAATCTGGAGGAGAGTCTGTGGTCATGTCATCAAGTATGTTAATGATTTCTTTGCATGAGTGTTTTTTTAAGTAGAAAAGTGGGATGAGAGGAAGGTACCCTAAGAGGGAGGAGAGGGTTGAGGAGATCCTGTTGATAGTTTGAAGAGGGTGGCTAAATTCTCTGACAAAGTCATAATGTTGTCATTATTGTTTAACTTTCTTCACAAACTTCTGAGGTGTGCACAGACAGTCACTATAGCTTGCATTGAGGATGAGGACAAAGTGGTCATGATTTCTTTAAGTTTTCTCATATACCTAGGGGTATGCACAAGAAGTTCACTATAGCTTGCCTAGAGGAAATGTACTGTTTATGTCCAACAATTTGGAAAAAATTACTGTGACTGTGATTTTTTTTCACTTTCCTCACATTCAAACATCAGGCATGTATGCAGCAGGCAATCTTCTGGAGTGTGGGGAAAATGGCGTGTTGTTTAAATATGTCTGACAGCAGCAGGTTGAAATATGTTACTGTGTTCTATTTGCCAAGAAAGGGTTCATATCTAGATCAAGAGAGGTCATTGTACCCCTCTACTCATCACTTATCAGGCCCATAATTGAATACAATGCCCCATTTGGGATGTACTTTACCCGACACCTGCAGCAACTGGAAAGACCCCAAACATACCTCACCAAGAGGATCAAGAGACTCAAACACATGCCCTATGCAGTTTGGATAAAGAAACTCCAGCTTTACTCAGTTGCGTACCGCCTACTCAGAGGTGATCTGTGTCTGTCTTATAAAGCCATGTCCAACCCAGAATTAATGGACATGTTCCACCTCAGGAAATCCAAATCCCTTAGAGCTACATGCTCCAGGGACTTGAACCTCAGCACAGAAATAAACAGGATATGCTGGAGGGACAGATTCATATCCCATAGGCTCCCCTCACTCTGGAACAAAATCCCAATTCATGTTAGGCAGAGCCCCTCACTGACCCTCTTCAAGAGAAATCTTGATGAGTGGATGGGAGATCGTAAGTTTACCCCTGGGATCTCTTCTGTGTCTCTGCTAGACAGAGGTACAGTAAACTAACCTTAAAAGGGCTACCTTCTCTGACCTACTATACAGAGGCACAGTCAACTAACCTAAAAAGGGTGGCAAAGCCAAACACACTCTGGCTAGGCTTATAAATGCCTTAGGGCAGATAGCCTAGTATCAACCTATGAACCTATTTGCTCTTTCAATTTCATCCTAGTTTGATATTACAGAGTTATACAGAAGATGGCTGTCTTTTGGGGGTAGGGGTGACAAGGCATTCTGTATATATGTTAGACAATAGCCACATACTGTTTGATTGTAGCTGTTTATGCCTATATCCCAATCTAACACATTAGGGATATACAGAAGGTGGTCAACATTTTTTATAGGAGGGGAAGAAAGGAAGGCAGTATTCCCAGATATGATCTATGTATCCTTAAAAGCATTTGCCTTCTCATTTGATTGTCCACTGCTATTTTGTCAGGCTCAACTTATTACTGAAAGAAAAAATAAGACTAAATTTTTCCTTACTCGTGTTTTTTAAGCCCATCATTTGATCAGCATATAACTCAAAGCACCTATACCTCTATAGCTTATTGGGTCTAGTAGCCCTCAGACCCATGGTTTAATTTGATTATTTATTTCACGGTTCTTTCAAACAACTCTTTGTCAGTTAAGGTATATCAAAAGGATGCAGGGAAAAGCAAAGCTGAAGAGTATGTTTTAATTTAGTTTCTTAGTCATGATTTTTATTCAGGCCATTGTTAGAAAAAAAACTATATAATGCATCTCAGAACATTTAAAACCTTCATGGCTTCTGGAGGACTAGTGGCCTTCACACCCCTAGCTTAATTCACTTATTTGTATCACAGTAACTACAATACAGTCTGGCTCAGTTAGTGTGTATTGAAAGGATGCAGAAACAAAATGGAGAGTAAGACAAAAATGCAAAGAAAGGTAGAAAAAAGTAATCTGCACGATGAGGGAGTTCTATGGCAAAAAAAGGACAAAGAGGGGTCCACTAATGTGTGTGTGAGGGGAGCAGTGGGAAGGGGGAGCACCATGGAACCCTTCACCTAGAACATGATTTCATCTAAGGCTGTCTGTATTGGTGAAATAGAAGATACTGGGATAGCAAGAATAGTGCTCAGAGAAAGGAAAGCTGATAATGTGGTGTATGATGAGTCACTAATTAAAAGAAAGAAAACTATAGCAAATGGAAAAGTAGATAGTAGTGGATAGCCAGGTTAGATAATCCAAGAGTTGAAACCAGTTACTGAATAAGTCAAACATGATTGCTAGCGCAAAGCCTTGTCTGGAGGCACATTCCTTCCATTATACTAGTAAATAGAAACTATTTGAGACTACTCTTTTATATGTAGAAGGTGTGTCTATTACTAAGGAAGCACCAGTGGAATAAACTGGTCTTGAGAGGTATATGAGGTCAACATGTTAGATAAAGCTGGCATTTATTCAAATATAATAGTCTGTAAACCCGTGCTTCTTAGGGAGACTTGAGATAAATAATTGTTACGTGTAAGCTTAATACTGAATTGATATGATGATGACTTCATATGGTTCTGTAATACAGCTGCAGAATTTAATAGAATACTTGTTTCCTTAAACAAAAACAAACAAACAAATAAACAAAAACTATACTATGGCAATATATTAAGAAAAACATCTTAAGGATAGCTTAATACTCATCAAGTGTGTGGCTTATACCTCTGAATCTTTAAGCGCAAGAATTCTGGGAAAAGCCAAAAATAATGGTGGAACAAAAGCCCAAAATCAGGGACAGATTTTAAATATTGTTCTTATAAACTTAGAAAGTTACTAGAATTAGCATTTTTTGAAAGATATGCAGTCTTAAACTCGTGTCTGTCATTATTTGATGATGACAATCCTCAATGATTTGCCAGAAAACAAAAATATTTATGAGGAAAAGACTAAAAATATGAAGTAAAAATCTGGACATTCTGTGAAAATTTGGATAACTGAGTGATATGTGAGGCTGCGTGGTCAAATAACTCAAATGACTCTCAGTTAATGTGATTTAGATGACCTAAATATCTTATATAAATATATTTCTAACCTCATTTATGCTGAACTATTCCACATCATTAAACTATATTACCTACCTCTCAATATACAATCATCTTCCTAAAACAAATCCATATTTGCTATGTATGCCTGTCAATACTTGCAGTTTTACCATAAAACATTTTTGTTATCTCATCCTCTTCACTAAACTCTACTTACTTTAACTTTACTTTAATCTGTATGTTTTCTTGTGTGCATCATGCCATTCTGGTCAGTTTTTCAGATGTATACCATATTCAGTTACTATTCATTTCCAATTGAAACTAACCAAATATTAAAACAAACTTCAGAAAAAAAAAGATGATGATAGTTCCAACAAACACAATTTATTGTTAGCGCTTTCATCTACTGCAATCAGTAAACTTCTTCAGACATCTACCATTCATTCACACAAGTTTAAATAAAATATGTAACCATGACATCACTTCCTGACATTCTTAAAGCTGCAGTCCACATAAAATTCCATTGTCAATGCAAAAGTTATAAATGCATTTAAAATATGAGATAAAAAATTCAGTGTTCAGTGTAAATTGAAAAATATACATACAGTCACACACAAGACATTTATTATCTGTCTAGTGATTTTAACTTTAGTACACATTTCAAGGAGCTGTATTCATTTAGACTCGGGGAAGCTTGGGCATTCAGTCTAAGCTGCCAAAATAATTCTCTCTTCTAACTTTAATGGCCAAGCTCCCCCTAACATCTTGCTGTACTTGATCAATTACTATATACTGGAATTTGTGATCAGGGTACTCCATAACATGCCTAGCCAAGGCATTAGTATGATTGGCTTTAGATATGCTATACTCGTGTTCATAAATATGTTGTTTTACACAATGTTCTGTTTTTCCTATATAGAAATGTGGGCATACTTGACATTGAGCCAAATACACCACACCTTTTGTTTCACATGTGTATTTCTCATTGATGTTAAAAATCTTGCCACCTATTTTAAATTTTGTTATAACTTCTATATATTTATAATATTGGCAGTGCCCACACTTTTTCATACCCCTATTTGGTACGTAAAATTTTCATCTGGACTCTAGTAGATTTTTCAGATTCAAGCCCCGTTTGAAAATAATTCTAGGTGTATCGCCCAGTTTCTGATTAATTCCAAAATTTTCACTTATTAAAGCCCAATTTTTAGTCAAAATATTCCTAAGTGTCCTGACATAATTCGAAAATGGGGTAATGAAGCTCAAATTATAGCCAGTATTGGACATATTATGCCCTATGGTGACATCCAGTGCTGACACACCTGATGTTTGATGTCTAACATTTACAGTGCCCTGGTTGAGTATTGCTACAAAATGCCCTGCTTCCCTTTTTCTGGTAACTTCCTTAATGACATCATCTACCAATGTTATTGGATATGCCCTCTTAATAAACATCTGTTTTAAAAGTTCACATTCTTGATAATAATCATCATCCAAAGTCACCATTCTAGCAGCTCTAACTATTTGCCCCTTTATTACAGACCTTTTCTACTGTGGTGCAGCGGTTAGCATTGTCGTCTTACAGCAATAGGTTCTCCCATTCGATTCTCAGCTGGAGCACCTTCTGTGTGGAGTCTGCATGTCTTCCCCATGGTCGAGTGACGTTAAAGACATGCAGGTAGGTGTGAGCGTGAATGGGCATGGCTTCATTGAAGGTTGGGCACCGGGCTGGCAACTCGGCACCGTAAAAATCTACTGCCAATCATGAGCGGACTGGAGTTCTGCTCGGACGACCCCTAACAATTGGTCACACGGTATAGTTCTCACAGCAGCAAGCTGAAATACATTACTAGGTCATTATTTATATACTTGCTCATTCATCTGATCACAAGCAAACATCTGAGGTGTACACAGTCATACAAGGGCTGAAACTGATGATCATGTGCAGTGGTGGATTTAGGCATGGGCACAGGGGCGCGCGCTGCCCCCTTTTAAAATGTGTTGTTATTTTTTTATTTTTTTGGAAATCGGAAAAAAATACCACCAAAATGGTACATTTTCCGGTTTCAACTTATATTTTTTTTATTGCACTATGAAAAAGAAAATGCACTATCAGTGTGTTTTCCATTTCATATCGCAGTAATAAATATAAGTTGAAACCCGAAAATCTACAGTACTTTTGGCGGTATATTTTTCCGATTCAACTTCTGAAGGTGCGTCTTTTCTTTGCAAAGAATCATACGCTGTCACCAACCTTGCCTAATACATCTGGAGAGGCAATTGGAGTTTGTTGTCATCATGTGATTTTTTTTCTAACAATCCTCCTCAAACAACATCTCCCTAGTTGAATTAGGCGCATTGGTGGGTGAGAGCATTGGGTGACAAGTTTTAATAAATAGTTTACTTAACTTTTTATTATTAATTTAATTTTAAACGAGTCCGACTTTGCAGAGTGTGCAGAGACCTGCCCTTCCAGTGTGAGTGAGTCACAATTGTCCACAATGAGTTTTTTTTTTTTTTTTTTTAATTGCAGAACTTTTGAAGTAGGAGTTTTCAAGGCACTAAAGCAGTACAATTGAGAGAGTACCACACTTGACCCACTGTTGAAAGGGCAGGCAGGATTAATCTGTAGTACTTGACTTATCTTTCATGACCTGCACAGGTACATATGTGTTGTGTAACACTAGTTAAATAGGCCACATTTGGAATGGCTGTGCAGACTCACATCCTATTCAGTGGCTAGATTTAAAGCCCCGAGCACTTGACAAGCTGCTTTGCTTGCAGGGTTGGGGAATTTAGTTTTGCTTTGACATAAAATGCCAGAGTGGTGGGATTACAATTATTTATTCGGGGCCACTCCTCTAGGCTGCCTGAGAAACTTGGGGGAGGGGGGTTCTAAAAGTTTTAGGGAAGTACCCGGTAAAGAAAAGGCATCAAAATATAGTACCACACATAAATATTTTCACTGTAGTAGTGTGATATAAGTAAAATAAAACCAACAAAAGACTCACTCATGGTGACCCACTGTCTCGGTGTAAAGTGAATGAGTTAAGATTGCTGAATATGCTTTATTTTAGCTTATATTTGTTTTGCCTTACAATGCAAACCAATTCATGTTTTAATGTATTTAGGGTGCTTAAAAAGAATTATGGCACATGTATATAAATCACATAAGCTGCGCGCTTAGTACCTGAATTCGATAGGGACTGCAACTCACAGTCAAGTGGTACAAGAACATTTAAACACCTGGACAAGGCACACCCTTAGTATGCACCAAAACAGCACAATCATTTGTACACAACACTGGTGACAGGGACTGACAGCTCAAACCAGTCTTTTGTTTGTAAGGGTTTATTTAGGCTGAGGTCAGATACTTTATTGGAGATGTATGTTCCAGTTTTAACTGCTCTTTCACATGTTTAAGAGGTAACTGTTATAAAATGTTTAATTTTTGAGGTGTCCTGTCTATCCTGTGTAGAAGCACAACTCCCCTCCTCCCCTTGGCCATGTCCCCTGTTCGTGTTTGACTAGTCCGCAGCTGCCCTCATTCCTTCTGCACTCTCTCCCTCCCTCTTAGAATCCTGTGGTCATCTCAGCAGGAAAACTGAGGTTTCACACTTTCACTGTTTGAGCCAGCCAAGTCAGTGTTCAGTGACAAACAGCCCTGTGACAGAGAGAAAATTCTGTGAGCAAGAGAATCCCGTCAGCAGGTAGGACATCTTCACAGCACATGGCAGGCACTGCGAAAGGAAGAGAAGCCGCTTTCACTGTCTCAGCCAAGGTGCAGCTCTGATATTATGATACATCTGGCATTTGGCTTCATTGTATTAGCAATAGTACAATGCAGTGGATGAGTGTTACTCTGTTGTAATTCAAATGTCTGTCTCTCTGCAAGCATGTATTTGCAGGCACTATACCTCTCAACCTCGTAGTGCAAGAAATCTGAACAAAGCCTAAAATAATGGTGGGACAAAAGCTCAGAAAATACGGAGAGATTTTAAATATTACTCCTATAAACTTAGAAAGTTGCTAGAATAACAGAATTTGTGTTAACATGCATTTTCTGAAGGATATGAAGTCAGAAACTCAAATGTGTGCCATTATTTAAGGACTTCAGTCCTCAGTGATTTGCCAGAAAACCACAAATTTTAGGAGAAACAGACCAACATATGAGCCAAAAGTCAGTACATTCTGCGAAACTCTGGACAGTTGAGGGTTATGGTGTGCAGGGAAAAAAAATGTTTGCAGTTTCTTGAATTTGAATAAACTACAATTATGCATTGCATTCTGAGTATGCACATCAGCTGCTTTATCACATTCTAATTCCATGACATGGGCTTAATAGTCATTGCAACATGGTATAACGGGATGCTGGAAACAACATTCCCATCTAGTTATTTTGTTAGTTTGTGTTTCTTTTCATATGTCCTCACTGTTCTACATCGTCAGGGTCTGTGTTCAAGGTATGTAAAACTGAATCTGTTCTAAATCATATTAATTCATCAACTGTATGTTGGTCTTTCCCATGGAATACCTGCAGTAACACTGCTGACAGTCAGGGGGAGCTCACTTCAAATGCAGGGACGCTTGACTTCAACAGGCAGCACCATTGCATTGGAAGTACACACTGGCATTCAGGAACAGTGTATGTTTTCAAAATATTATGGTGTAACAAAGAGAAATGACTTTGTAGAACTGGAAGTAGGCATTCGCAATTACTCATTAGATAACTTGTCTTGAGGAATAGTAAACAACAAATGCAGAACTGGACATAATGTAAGAACTTAAAAAGTACACTAAGTGTGAATGATTTGAAATCCAAATTTTTGAGTCCAAGATTGTTCAGGATATTTTTAAATCTATACTATACTATACCCCCAAAAATAGTTTTACTGAAGTTTTAAATTAAAAATCAGTTCTATGCTTTGTGGAACTCTGTTAAGAAAAGAATAACTGGAGGTATTTGAGTGAATTAAATAGATCCCACATTAGAGTTCCTAAGCAGCACACATTATAACTTTAGCAGTTTATCCATCTGGGAGTCTCCTGCATCCCTTCACAAGTCACATTTTACCTTTTAAGTAAGAATGCTTCCTGAGTACACCTCTTCAACTCCAACATTCCCCTTATCCCATCCTGTCTTTCTTGGAAGTGCCTTGTACGGTTGTAGGGGGGCTTACACTTTTTTGAACAGATAAAACTTTTTATTTCATTCCTTTTCACTCATTTAATAATATAGCCAGACCCCAGTCTATCTACTCCTTACATTTCTCCTCCCTATACATTATCTTTTTGTTTGTCTCTCCATCTCTGAAACCTCCCCTTACAGCTCCCTGTAAATTCTCCTCTCACCATCACCCTTCTTTCACAAACACACGCAGCCATTCCCCATATAACGTTACAAGTTTCCCAGAGCTGCCCACTCTGCAGGTGACAGGAGATATGATCTTTACCCTCCATAACTGAATCAGCTAGGATAAATTACCCTTCTCACATTTACACCTGCATTGTTACCTTTCCAGCTTTGCACTGTCAAGTTTTTCACCCACCCAGTCAAGTGTGTGACCACTAGTGTCAACTTTCTGCTTCAAGCCTCACTAACTTTCTTTGTTTGGGATCAAAGAACCACCCTTTTCTGAGTACATATTCCTCACAGGCCATTTATCATAGTTTCCCATCCATTCCTACAGTCTCCATATCACTCAGAATTACCATCACAAATAACAATCATACGCAACATCTCCTGCAAACTGAGACTTGGTAATCACTATTTTTTTAATGTAGCTGGTGTCAGTTTTGTGACAAATACATACCTCTGCATCAAACTCCAGTTTTGCCTTCCTAATTCATCTACATACCCTCCATATTTTCTTCCCAAACCCCTCATCTGCCCACTCTTCATTCCTTTTCTCACTCCTTGCTGTCTTTCCTCCACGACTGCCTTAACTGCTCCGTCCCCATCCTACTCCTCTTCTTATTCAAAGTTTTCTTAATGTTCCTTCACCTTCCTTCTTTCCATATCTTCATTCTCTCCATCCACCTTCCACTACTCACCTCACCTAGAGTCTTTAACCCTCATATGCCAGTCATACACCCTGTGGAAGCCCAAATGCAGTTATTGCAGACAGCACTTTCCACAGCAAATGTGAATATCAATCCCTTAGAGATTAGTATAGTATCCTTACCACATACAATGCCAAGTTATACTGTTTTTGATGAAAAAGAATGGATACTTGTGCATTTAATTTTGTTTATTAGGAAGCCCTCTTTAAAAAATTTCGTGAAGCTATAATCTCCTATCATGACATCATGAAAGACTGAACCTGCAATACCTCACTACCTAAGTCAATATATAGCCTACTGCATTTCCTTTAACACTGCAATAAAAGGAAAGTTTTACATTCTAGTGAAACAAGTTGTAAGTTGTGAATCTCACAATGAACACCCTACATTGAAGATTAATATATGTGATTATATAGTCATACCCACATAACAAATATGGCCAGAATCTGAAAAGTTTGAGGTATCACATTACACTGATAGCAGTGGAAATGTTGAGAATAACTATAGAGAACTCAGAATATCCCAGTGCACAATGGAATATCTCAGCAGTAATGTTGCACTGTATATCTAATTTAGATGCTCCATAAGTAATGAAAAATCGCTGTCAAAGTGTGATGTACATTAACAAAGTTATGGAAAGAATCTCACACTCTAAGCAGCCTAACATTCATAGGTAAATATCTGTAACAGAATCTTACCAGTACATTTACAGACAGCTATGGAATATGTCTGTAAGTCCATTTCTATTAAAATATGCTAGTTATCACTTGCGGAATCTGCAAATTTTCTAATAAAAAAATTAAGAAAGCTGAATGTCAATTACGGTCACATCACCACAGCCAACATTGACCAAAAATGAGTGCAGGACTTGTGTGGGCAACACAGGTAATGCACACACCCAAGGAAATTGGGACATAGAAAATCAGATGAGGGGTATGGATGTGGATGAAGAAGAGGGACACACAATAGATATATTGTAATAGGACAGTCTTACGAAAAGTCATAGGGGCATGGGCATTTTTTTTTTTTTTTGTGAGAATAGGCCCCATTTTTATTTTTTAAGAATAGATGGAAAGGTAAAGATAGGAAAAGAGGAGAAAGAGAAGGCCATCACAGCAGGTAAACCTACAGAACAAATATCAGAACAGATGACAGACAAAGGTTGGAAAAAAACAGTAAGGATAGTTAAGTTAGACAGACTGCCACTGCACAACATGGGCAGTGGAAAGTCATCAAACAGAGTGGAGAAGCATACCATCCATGGTGAATTGCACAAAAACATATCTACATATGCACTTAAATCTGTGAATGCTTGTGAATTGTCAGTGCCAGAGATTAAGCAAAGGCTGGGCAGTTTTCATAAAGTTTTAGTAGCACGCACAGCTCCTCCCTTCAGAAGAGAAAGAAAGTCCAAGTATTACTCTGGGCCTGCTCTCAGAAACTAGTGAAAAGACCTTTACTTAATTGAACTTCACTGTTTCCACATAAATCATTATTTCATTTAAAAAAGGTTGCTTAAATATTTCGTTGTGGCTATTTTCACTTTCAGTGGGACCCATTCCTAGTTCATAACAGTGCATATCCACTGTGGCATGTAAGGAGAATGTGACTCGGTATGGGCAACCAACCGTCTTTTCCAGGTATGCA
This sequence comes from Protopterus annectens, assembly GCF_019279795.1. NCBI lineage: Eukaryota > Metazoa > Chordata > Ceratodontiformes > Protopteridae > Protopterus > Protopterus annectens. The sequence continues at coordinate 339,812,979 of NC_056737.1, forward strand.
TTGAAAATATTATACTATCCGTACATGTCCTGTGTGCTGCACAGGAATCACCTGCTTTTACTACCACATCCAGAGCAAAATTACGTGCATCTGAATGTATATTGCTGTCCTTCCACACATGATGTCAGAGCTTCTTAAGGTGATCTTTTCACAACCACCAAATCCAGTGTCCAACTTTCCCACTCCCACCCCAGTAGTCAACTGACTAGACTGCGCCCCCCCCCCCTTTTACAAATTCCTGGATCCACCACTGATGTGTGTGTGTATGTGTGCATGTGTGAACAAGTGTGTAAATGCATATGTGTGTGTGTGTGTGTGTGTGTGTGTGTGTGTGTGTGTGTGTGTGTGTGTGTGTGTGTGTGTGTGCACGCACGCACTGTTGCAGAGGAAGAAATAGATGTACAGAATGTTATAGTTGAGAATTTTGCTCTGCATTTTACCCTTCAAGTTGTCACAGCAGACATATCTTCCACACGGTTGTATGGTAGAAACCAGAGCTGCCACCTTTTCAAATGCAGTGATGACTCCAGGGTTCCAATAGGAGTTGGAACAGCATGTAGGATGTCTGAAGCCCAAATAAATATATAAATAATGCATGGGAACAATTCTCCCAGGATCCATTGTTAGACATGAATGACACAATAAATGCCACAACCTAATGAAATATTTACATATCCTGGCAGTATGCACAACACAGACAATAAATACATTTGTCATACTTAAGGATTATGGTGTGGGTGAAGTATGCTACAGTTTAACAAATCAAGTCAGTAGTTAGTAATACAACAGAAGTGAAATATGACATTTGCGCCTTTATAAAAAGAGAAGAATCTCATAAAACTAAATTCAAGAACAGCAAGTTGCTGTATCTGTTTTGCACTGATCTGAGATGTGCATCCAGACTTCACAAACTACTTTAAATGTAACAGCACTGCTGAAGAGGTAAACACGGCTTAACAGTTTGATTTTTTCTACTGACTACATCCTGAGCTGCCATGCTCCTTCTGTTTCTTCTCATGCAAGTGATGTGATGAGACAGACTTCAGTTTATGGCTTTTCTTTACTCATATTATCCAGACTTGACATTTTCTGTCTCTATCAAAAGCAGCAGCACTGTATTTGATATTCCAGATGTGTGCACAACAAAGCGGCACACAGAACACTTGGTATCTTCCTGTCATATCTTGCTATATTAGGAAAATGCACTCATTATTCAGTTTGCCTTCCTGACAGCTTCTTTGCACTGTTTGCAATGATGTTATACGCTTGATATTGTAATCTGTAGACAGTTTTCAGCCTTGATTTTCTTAGTCTCTGCTCCATGCACAGAGTTAGCAACCAGTTTGTTCCCTAAACCCAAGACTTTATATTTCTTAAGGCAACATGAGGATTATTATAATTCTCTCATTCTTGAACTGCCTCAGCACTAAGTTTATTCTTACACTTTGTAGTTCAGAACCTTTAAAATTCTACAGTGTAATAACTAACAAGTCCAAACAATGCTGTCATAAATACACGCAAGATATACCAGGGGTTACTTTTATGCCCTGGTACATATCTTAGTTACTGTCTCAAACTGAATATGTATCATCACTTTCTTTGTAAAAACAATGTCTTTTCACACTATCAAATTAACAATAATACCCTATGTACCTACAAAGTGGTAAGAGATCTGGGATCACAAATAGACTATGATTTTAACTTTAGCCACCATGTGTCTACTGTAGTAAGGAAGTCTTTCTACTTAGCACATTTGATTAGCAAAGCTATCACCTCTAGAGCAAAGGAGGTTATAACCCCTCTATACTTGTCACTAATCAGGCCCATAATTGAGTATAATGCCCCTTTTGGCATGTACCATACAAAGCACCTGCAGCAATTGGAGAGACCTCAGAGGCTTCTAACTAAGAAGATCAAGGGATTCCAGCACATGCCTTACACAGACCGACTAAAGTCCCTGTCACTATACTCAGTATCATATAGACTTCTTAGGGGAGACTTATGCCTGTATTACAGAGCAATCTCTGACTCAAACCTAATGAATTTGTTAAACATCCGTAAATCAAACAGGACTACAGGTACCTGTTCCAGGGACCTAAATATGGCCTGCAACTTGAATAGGATGTGCTAGAGGGACAGATTTGTCTTCCAGTGACTGATGTATCTTTGGAACAGGCTGCCAATTCATGTAAAGCAGAGCACTGTTTAAAAGGAGCCTGGACAATACTGAATAAAGTGTCTATAGTATTACATTGGGATGAAACAGCTAGGCTTGAAATGACTTCTGGGTCAATAGCCTAGTAACCTCCTATGATACTAAGAGCAGCCATACAAACTTAGGACCATCTGTCAGCCAGACTTCATCCAGCTAATTATCAGTGTCACTTTAGAATGCAGCCACACTTTTGTCAGGTGATAGCCAGGCTGTCCTGGTAATAGGGGTCCTTGTATCTGATTGCACTTATTTGTGTTTATCACCACAATGCTTGCTTTTTGTGAAACATTGCAAATGATTTTTACTGCTGTCTACTACCACTGTGTTAATGCTTCATTTTTCATTTATTACCATGACTAGTAGCAGTGTGTGCTTTAGGGTGGCTCTCAGAAAAAAAAAACATTTACATTTAACCTGATCACCCACTTTTCTGAAAAAAAACAATCATGAGCAAGTAGGAAACAAATAAATATATAGATAAGAAGCTGAACACTGTATTTTCTGAAATTCTGTTTACATCTACATGACAAGCATTTCTCCCCAGGCATTCTCTGAAATCTGGTTTTACTCAGGGGACATATTTCTTAATAACAAACACATAAAATAAACAACAAAAAAACAATGTCTGTTGCTGATTAGCTCATCTGACAGAACTGCACCATTGAGAATCTAAGACAAAAACTTCCCCAGATGTGTGTATTATACTTATCTAAAGGTACGGTACCAGGTTTGTCAGCCAGAGTAATCATTTTTAAATTAGTCACTCATAATATCTAATTTACAAGTCTCATCCTTAATAAGACCTATAGGCTTTCTCCACAACTGTTAACTTTTACCAAATATGACAATGTGAAAAACATACCTTTGAGGGGCTCTGACATTTCGTACACTAGCAACTGCAATAGCAGTAATTTAATCCCTGATGTGCCTGCAGATGTGTTAAAAGTGAAAACTTAATACTGAAAAGGAATGAGATTTTAATTTAGTCAGCTGTTTTTCTTTCGGCCTCCTGTACCCTCACTGCTGATGCCTGTCCATAGTCTCTATAAGCCAATGTGTTCCCCTCTCCACCCTTATTATCCAGGGAGGAGTCCAGATGAATCTTGTTGTAACCTTGCAGGTGTGTCTCCCTCTCCAGAGAAAGCATGGCCTTGTAGTTTACTACCCCTAAGACTGCCAGAATACTTCAGGGGCCTGGCTGAATCCTGGTGTAACCCTACAGGTAGGCCTTCCCTGTCTAGGAATTAATAATCTTGTGATCTGTTACCCATAAGACTTCCATTCTCCTTTTGAGATTGGCAAGAGCATGGGGTAGGTATTATATATATGTGAAAGGGGTGGACATTTTTCAGATGTAGGGGCAGGGAATCCTTAACTGGGTACACTAAGCATGACATCACTGTCATCACTAGCTGTCACACCACCTTTTTCATACACCACTCCAATGGTAGTCTGCCAACACCTAGAGAAAAACACCCCAACCTCCACAAGGGCCATACCCCAGTTGCCAGCAAACCCTCTAGTCCTCCCCAAAGAGAATTGGGCTAACATAAGACACTCATTTGTACACCCATGGCCCACTCCTCCAGTGTCTCTGAGCTACTAATCAATTTTAGGTTGAATGTGTTACAGTCAGGGCTCTTTAATGTTCATCTTTTTGTTATATGACTCCACAATGGTCCTGTGATATTTCCCTCCTGCCCAATGTTTGTCCTTTATTTTAAGCTAATCTGTCTTTACTAATCAGGCCATTTATATATTAGGAACATGATTTTTAAGCAATTCTTACTATTATTACTGCTGTTATTTATATTTGTTGGCCATGAATATCCAGCCAGGAGGATTCCATTTTCAATGGAGTGCTGGGGAGAAAGACATCACAAAAATATAATAAAACAAGTGAATAACTTGTATGAATTACATTATAAAAGATAAAACTAAAATGTCTTGTACATTTGAACAGGCATTCAAATAAGACACTCAGACAGACAAAAGATCAATGACTATAAGCAAAATTAAGAAGCTAATGACAAGTAAATAAGGGTGATTATGACAAGGAGTTAGTATGGATAGTTATCAGGTAAAAAAAAGTCTAGAACTATTGAAAGGAGTACAAAATTATAAATCTAAAGAAACTAATACCTGGACAACAAATGAAGAAGAACTACAATTTAAGCATCGTGGAATCTTTAAGCATCTGCTTTTAAGAAATAACTAGCTAATGCAAAAGGATAATTCACTCTGCATGCATTTTTGCCAATAGTGAAGAGATAAGCAGACTTTTAGGTAATGCTTCACTTGACAGATCAATTGTGACATGTAGGTTTGAGAGTTATGTATAGCTTCAGTACCCACGCTGATGGTATTTCTATTGCTGGTGTTTTTAAAGTTTTTTCATGCTCTTCGCTCTGTTATGTACAAGTCATTTAATGGACTGAGCCATTACTGGAACCCTGAATGCTTAAAGCTGTTTGATGTTTAGCATAGTAGTAATTACAGCTCTGATGTCTGCATTATATTCAGTAAGGGAATTCCACACTGATAAACTCATGGTATTCTTTTAGTCATTTCTGTTCTTCACTCCCTTCTTCTCTACTGTCCCATTCTGCTCAGATCAGGAGTCTTCCCTCCAGCTGCAGTAAACAAGATGCTTTGCTGCTGCAGCTATACTTAAAAAGGACCTCCCTGAGGATTGGGTTCTGGTGATCTGATATGCTCTCACCTGAGTGTATACAGGCCTTGTGCATCTCCAGAAGAATCACACTCTGTAGAAGCAATGCTGTTCAAGTAGTCTGTACTTAAAGTCAGCAGCTGCTCTATTGGAGGATATTTATTTTATTTAGAAAATATTTATTTTTGGAGCCTCTGGCAGGTGTCAATAATGGTGCAAATAAACACATTACAAAAATAACAGAGACCTATAGATGAATCATTTCATCATAAAGTTTGAAAATAGTTGTGCCATTAACAGAAATGTAAAACGTTTTAATAGAACTAATTAGTTCCTACAGAGACAGCATTTTGAAATCAGAAAAGCAGGCATGTGCAATGTGGACTTTGAAAGAAATGAGTAAGACATGTTCTTGCGTACAAAGACTGATGTCAAAAGGTGTAAGATTTCAGTACTCAGAAAACAGTTAAGGAAAGTTAGTGCATCTCCGAAATGGAGTGAACAGTGGCAAAAAAAAAAAAAAAAAGAAAAGAAAAATCTGCCAAACTCAGATAAATAACAAAGACTCAGAAGAAATCCTGATGAAAGAGAAATACACAAGCTGCCATTGATAAGGAAATAAATAACACTGCTTGTATTTATTTTGCTTTCTTACGTGGTTAAGGCACTGTTCAACAATGACCAATTTCAGGCCCAGCTCATTGTGTTAATACTACAGGTACAATACATAATGGATTAAGATTACAAGTATTAACACATAAGATTTTAACCCAAATTAGGTAGTCAAATTTGTCAAAATGGTGTCATGTCTTCTCTTTTCACAGTTAAGGCAGAGACTAAGCAAACTGCAACCAATCAACAGATAAAGCTGACTTCCAATCATAAGAAAGGATGAGTAAAGAAAGAATATCATTAGGTTTGAAGAAATCACCGTCTTACTTCCAAAAGAAGAATGGGATATTTTAAAAGATGATAAGACAGAGCTTTAATGGATTGTTAAGAAGGATACTTGTGGTACCATGATTTTACTTAAGATAATCAGCCAGCAAGTCCATTGTTCAAGAGGGACCATTTTTCCCTGAGGTTTAATGTTTTTCCTTAAGCATGAGAAACATCTAAACCAACAAGTCTGGAAAACTACTGAACTTATGGGTTTGAAAAAAATGAGGACTGAGAGAAAAGACAGAAAAATAAGAGGTGTTTAGGTAAGTTAAGAAGACAATATACTTGCAAACATAACATATATTAAGAAAACTGCGGGTGTATTTCCACCTGGTATAGAAACAGGGTCTATATTATAACAGTGAATGCTTAAAATAGTGAATGCTGTATAATTGACCCTTAAAAGTTGAAACAGCAAAATGCCGAACACACATAACAGTGGGTTTTTTTTTCCCAGGAAAATAAATCGCTGCTCGTTAAAAAAAAAAAAAAAAAACCCAAACACAAAAAAAGTGGGGGCTGTGCACTCCACACCCCCTACTTAAATATAACAACTCTGGGATCACACCACAGTGGAGGAAATGGCAAAGTCCCAAAAATGGCCCAGTGATTTTTTTTCCATGGGAAAAAAAACTCTGTTCCATGTGTTCAGGATTTCGCAGTTTCAATTTAAAATGGTCGATCAAACAGCGTTTGCTATTTTAAGCATTTGCTGATATAATAGGGAACCTCACTGGCCTGCTATTGGTACAGAGACTGGTATACCATTAGATCAGCAGCATAAGTAAAGGAGACTTTAGATTATATGGCTCAACTGGGGGATTCGCAATGGCTTTATGTTATGGAATGAATTTAGCATATAATAACATATCTTTTAAGGTGAGGGGAGTTTGGCTGCTAGCAGACAGGAGATGTATTTAGTGCATGAAGTTTTGTTCTGGGTGTTTGCATAGCTGGTCCTGTCACAGACTGGCTTCTGAGATTGTAGGTGGATCATATAAGCGAGCGAGCTTTCTGGAGAGTGGTATAAGGGTTGTCTAGATGAAGCAGTATAAAAATTAAGGATGTCAGTAAGAGGTTGGCTCTTTATTTTATGGGCAGCCAGTTAACCCCTTTCATGGAAGGTAGTGGTATTCATTTTTTGGGCTCTGACTAAGAAATGATAACTTTAGTTTGACAATGTTTGCAGAGTAGTGCAGTTTTTATAGAAGCATTAGGCTATTCATGGTTGCCCATATTCCTTCTGAGTAAGATGTAAACCTTTTTCTATGGCACCTCTAGAGGGAGAGGAAAAGAAGTTGCGCATATTATGGGCCCAGAATAAGATGTGGTTTACTTTTGTTCTGATTTTCTCACTGTGGGATTGGAAATTTAAAGTTTGGTCAAGCCAAATTCCTAAATATTTGAAGGTAGAGATAGCTTCAGTACAAAATTTTTTTCATCTTTTGTGTCCAGGGTTTTAGGGTTATTGACTATTTGTTGTTGGGAACCCAAAATCACAGATTTGGTTTTATTTGTTTTAAGAAGGAGTTTATTGTTAGAAAGCCAGGTGAAAGGTGAAAGGGAAGTGTGTTTATAAAGATAGAACAGATGAGCAGTACTAGAATAGAGCCTTGTGGGACTTCTGCTTGAAAAGGAGCATCTACTTCAATGTCTACTCTGATTTTAACTTTTTAACTTTGAACCAGGTGAGTTGCTTGTGGACTGACCCATATTTAGGTCAAATGAGAGAGTAAAACTGAGGAGAAACAGTGAAGTTTCCTTTGTAAATATCTAGAAGGATTTCATTAGAGAGGGCCCAAAGAGCAGTCATCGCACTTCACCTTCCCCAAAATCCTTGCTTATGTGAGAGGTATGACATTGTTCTAGGTATATTGAGAGTTGGATATATATGATTTTCTGTAAGATTTTTCCTAGACTTGTTAAATGAAAGTGACCGAAACTGAGAAATTTATGTGGACTTATGTTGTCTGGGGAGTAACCTGACCACTGCTTATCTCCATATCATTTAGGCATAAGGCTGGAGGCATAGGTTGTAACTGTGATGTGAAGGAATGATTATTACAAGTTATGCTTGTGCTTACATGCATACGACTTGTGATAGCAGTGTGACTCAATTTGTCGGATATATAGTTTTTGACCTAGAAGTTTGAGGTTATTCTTTCACTTAGACATTGGCCTCTGTAATGCTGTGGATAAAACTATATGAATAGGTTTTGAATACTTTAATTATATTATTTATTTCCTTATTTTATTTGGCAATGAAGAAATCAAACCAACCCACAACCCAGAGTATTGGACATTAACTGCATGCAACTTAAAGCATTTGCATCACAGTACTAGATGTGGCAAATCCAGATTCTGTCTCTTGCCTGGGTATATGATGGGCACAACAGTCAGTTGCTGAGAAACATAAAGTACAGTCATCTTCACCATGCCAGCCAAACTTTATTCATGAACTGTTCTGATTATCTGAGAATGTTCAATTTATTTTTACTTGAGGCAGACCAATTAAGTATGTTTGTTTTCCTACCTGGATCTGTGGACTGAGGAGAGGACTGGGATTGTGATAACGATTCTGTGTGAGGAACACAAAGTAGGAGGACACCTGAGCATCACAGTATGCTGCTCACTTTATTATGTGCAATGCTGTGCCTCTGGTCATGGAACAAGGAAATTAGCATGACACTTTTACATTGTTGTGCTAAATATTAATACTAACAGCACAGAAGGTTTACAAAATGAATGTTCATCTTCTTGGTGCTGGAATGTTGTAACAGAGATAAAGTATCTTAACAGCTTATTTGCTCCATGAAGAAAACATTCATGAATCCCACTGATGCACAGACATCTAGTTTAGCATTCCCAACAAACAATTGCCATCCTAGAAGTCAAATTTTAATTTCACCTCCACACAGAGAAAGAGTAACAAATTATATGAAATGCAATGACACAATAGTATAATCTGAAAGTAAAATAATAACTCAGGGGTGGAGTTTTTCCTGGGGATGAGCCTGAATCTGAAAGTGAAAGAAATATCATTGAGTACGAAAAAGCGAAAATGACTGATAAAAATGTTAAAAGTACTGAAGAAGTACCCGTAGAAAATGGATTTTAGTAATACCAGACTGAAGAGAAGGGTAAAAAAAATGAAGATAATGTAAAGAATACAGTAGATGATGAAACATAGAAAAGGGAAGTGAAAGATAAGGTTAAAAACATATGGAGAAGGAAATGGGTAATTTTTAATTTCTATGAATAAAAATAGTATCCTGGCAGATTAAGCACCATTAAGAACCAAAAGAGTAAAAAATAAACCAGCCCCTTGGTTAACTAAAAAACTAAACAACTCATGCAACTTTGGGATAAAAAGTGGAAAGCATGCCTACAAACCAAGTCCCTGCAACAATATAGGCAATTAAGGAACCACAGCAAACAATGCATAAAACAGGACAAAAAAGCTTATAGCAATACCCAACATTCATCATCAAATAATCCAAAAAAAAACTTCATAGAATCAATAAATACGTTGCCCGTTCCTGTAAAATCAACCCAACCCAGCCTATCCCCAACCAATAACTCCCAAAACATTGCTTCACAGTTTAACTCACAATTTATAAATACAGTAACCTTCCTCCTACAAAATGAAACAACTATAAATCCAACTATCCCCACTGCAATCACTGAAGCCACAACAGAGCTTCAAACTTTCTCCAGTACCATCATCTACAATTAAAAAACACCTACGCAGCCTTAAGAAAAATCCAAAGAACCTGACCAACTTCCATCTGAAAATATCAAATTCACTGCAGAAAGCCTTGCATATCCTGGCTAGATACTAATAAACCACTATCCAAGAAAAAATATGTCCCCACCTTACAGAAAAAAATCTTATAATAATGCCTCTGTATAACAGCAGCTCATCAATTGAGCGAACAAACTATAGACCAATCTCCTTTCTGTCACACTTATTCAAAATCTTGGAAAGATGTATTCACTCTAAACTTATTATATATATTACATCTTATAACTGCCTTTCCCCTTCACAGCATGGTTTCAAACCCAATCACAGTACAATCACTGCCCTTCTAAGTTTCGCAGATATAATAAATTACAACAGAAATTCAGGTCTTCTAACTTCTGCCCTATTTTTGCATCTATCCAAGGCATTCAACACAGTCAATCATCAAATTTTCCTAAATAAACCCTCTTCCTATGGTCAGTCCTGCTAGTCACTTAACTGGTTTCTTATTTAACTCATTAGGTCCCAAACAGTGAAATAATTTCTCCTCTTTCTTTTGCATATCTCCATTCTAGGATAACTACTGTTTAACTCATTCACTCCAACGGAACTCAGGAAGTCTACACTGTAACTTCCAGTGGGCAGAGCCTAAGCCTTTTAACATATCATAAAAACATCAGTTAATATCTATTTACCTGTACTATACTGAGATCAAATATTAATGCAGTTGAGTTTGCCATTGTGTAAGAGGAAATCTTTTGAAACCTTGTACATAGCATGGCTTTGGAATTAGTGATGCAAATATGCATAAGCAGTATTTGATGCCTAGAAACATCAGTAGGAGTTAACTGCAGATGCACCTGGAGGCATCACTCGGATGTAATAAGTTTTAACTTATTTATCAATAACCTAAACACAGCAGACAAATAGGCCACCATAATACAATATGGCAATGACTCCACTCTAATATGTGCTGCTGGGATACTATCCATACTCCAAACACTCACTCAGAAATCCTTCTCCTCCATAAAAGCTTGGCACAACAACTCATTCCTCTTCCTAAATCCGAAAATAAAAATAAACTACTGCTGTTCACCCCCAATGCTCTCGCCTCCCCAAAAGCTATCTTTAGTATAGTGGCGACCAAAGACCTGATATCTCACACCAAACTATCAGGTGTGATTATAGAGGACCACCTGTAATTTGATCTCTACCTTCAGACAGCCATAAAGAAGACACACCAAAAGCTAGGTTGCCTCTTTAGAGTAAAACACTACCTTACTGACTATGCTAGTCAAAACATAGCCATTTTTTTCCTACTTCTCACTCTATCATATGCTGCTCCAGTCCTAATCAATTTCACCTCATCTCTCTTAGCCAAACAAGAAGAATGTTACAATAAAGTAGCCAAATTCACAATGAATCAACAATATAGATCACATCACTGCCTCTCTTTAAAGCAACTAAACTGGCTTAAACTAAACAATTCTCTATTGTACTCACAGTTAATTACACCATTCAAACTACAGCATAACCCTGAAAAATTCCAATCTCTTCACACCATTATTTTGACTTACACCACTAAGAGACCTCTATTCGCCATTAAAAAATCATTACTCTCATAACAAAATCCAGCAACAACGTGGGATATTCCCTGCATTCACACTACATTGCTAATACCTAGAATACCATCCCACTCCACTTAAGAATGGTCTGCAACCTAAAAGACTTTAAATGTCAACTGAAAAAACAGCTTATAGATAAATGCTTTGCACCTGCACTACCCCTGGTTAAACTGGTACTAATGTAGCTATATGAATTTTCACCATAACTCTCTGCTGCACAAAATATTATGTATTATTGTCACACGTACACCCTCCTCTGCCATCTCATCTCCTTTATATCCCTTGCACCTCTTTCCCCATTCCTTTCTTTGGGTTGTTCTAACTCTTTATCTTACCTTTCTATGTCCTAGAATTTGAACAAGCTTTTATAGTAACAAATATTTTTATGTAAAACATGGCAATCTATGCATACTGATGATATTACACGGCATATACCTCCCTGTATTAAAAAATATATATTCATATACAACCCATGTAGCTGTTATTTTTAATCAAAACTGTTTGTAAATGATATCAAGGATGTCAGAATAATGTAACTGTTGTTCATGAATGAAAATGATTATAAATAAAATAAACAATGCATGTGACTCAATGATGTTTGTATAATGAAGCTTTTCTCCCCAGACCTCTGCTGTAATAGGACAATGCTCAGCCAATAATGGAAGAGTTAGAGGATGTGAAAAAAGTGGGAATAATACAAAGTCTGCCAGGTGAAAATGGGTTTAAAAGTAATGACATGTTAAAAGACAGTTTGAGAGATGAGCATAGTTACAACATTTTTGTCTTGGGGAAAGAAGAAAGGCATAAATTGAAGAATTACAAACTTGTAACATCATATAAAATAGATTACAAAATTATAATGAAAATAATGCAGCAAACGTTTAATGTGGTATTGGAAAAAGTATTACATGAGGGTATACAAGAATACATGTGAAGAATGTGCTAATTATAATAAAGGAAATGCCGGAGTATATAAACAAAAGAGGACAGAGAAGAGAATTGCAGTTGGTGATACATTAAAATCATTTGATAATGTAAATCATCTCCTAGGCTTGGCACCCCCTCTACAAACTTGTTAACAAGCTACCTTAGTAAATGCACCCAGTCTGTAAAAATGCAAGATTCCCACTCCAACTTCCTCCCAGTCAAAGCAGGCATTCACCTAGGCCCAGTATTTGGGCCAATTCTTTTCAACATCTTCATTAATGACATGCACAAGGTCTATAAACCTGTTTCTATTATTCAGTATGTCGACAACTCCACCTTGGTCTGCTCTGTACTCTGCATGACCACCCTACAATCCATCAGGCATATTACATTCACCTCCATTGAAAATGGGTTATAAAATCCCAACTTCTCTTAAACCCCAGGAATACTGTGCTACTCGTATCTCACCCCAAAAATATAACAGTGAACAACAACAACAGCAACAGCCTCAGTCTAATTGCTGTCAACAATATTAACATTGAGCTCATCACCCACACTAAATTATTAGGCATGATTATTAACAAGTTAAATGTTAATCTTCACTCTGAACGCTGTAGTAAACAAAATGCACATCAAGCTGGAGTCCCTATAAATAGCAGCCACCACCTTCTCCTCCCCAGCCTGCTTTATGCCTCAGCAATATTGACTAATCTCCACTCTTCCACCCTGTCCAAACCCAAGCAGTGTTATAGCAAAATTAGCAAATTTGCATGCAACTTCCCAGGTCAAGCCCATCATTGCACATTCCTACAGGTACTAAACTGGCTTCACCTCTTTTAGCACATCTCTTTTACCCAACATGTCAGGGCACACAAGATGCTGTACAATCCAGCAAAAACTCCCTCACTATCAGACTTCAGTAGCACTCACCAGAGTGTACACTCTGCTCCAAAGACCTTTGCCTGGTATCATCCCAAAAATGCAGTAACTTTCATGGGGACACACTATTCCCAGTAAGCACCTCAAATGTGAAACAAACTCATCTGTTCAGTCAGAGACTACACTAAAAAACACTTGCTCTCATCCAAACTCTGCAACTGTTGCATACTAACATGCTGACCTTACTTAAATATACCTCCTGTTCTTCCTGGTGTCTAGCTTGTCTACTCCCTTTTCTAAATTTTCCCTTACTATCTTAGCATAGTTAAACAGAAGACTATAGTCTTTCATAATACTTTCAGGAGTAGATCTCTTTTGAAATTCTTACAAAAATGCTAATATCTTCTTGTATTTAAATGTAACTTATGTTTCAGCATTTCAGTACTAACATGCTCCTTATCAGTTGTTAGTTTATTGTATTAATTTGTATACACATTTTATTGTTTAACCTATATGCTCGTTATATTACTTAGAATATATTCATCCTAAATGTTTTATATTGTAAATATCACTGGAGTTTACTCCCAGGTCTCTGCTTAAAATGGGTAAATTCATTCCCGGTCAGATTTTCCTGGTAAACAAAAGTTAATAAATACATTATAAATAAAATAAAGTATGAATGAATTTGGATGGTTTTAGTGGCGTATGGACTAGGGTGAAAAGTTATGATTATTTTCAGCAGTATTTACAGAGGTACATTGGTTATTCATAGACTACTAGAGTTTACAAGGCCGAGTCAGTCCATAGACTATAATCGCCAGTATCCACCCTTATAAGCCAGCTCCTGTCAACAAGAGAACAAAACACTTCAGGCTGGGGATAAATGTGTCAGCATCCATCCAATCGTCATGGTTTGCGTTAAAGGAAGCGAGGGTATCATTATGTTTTGTATGTGACAAAAGATTATGCCAGAGATGGGAAAGTCTTTCTCACTGGTGTGGTTTATTTATTTGTTGATGGAGATTTAAGTCTTTAGTTTGAGTATTTGCTATGTGGAGGTATAGAAAACCAAGATGGGACAGGTGAGGCTTAAGTGCATAGAATACTTAATATAAATCATTACATAGGAGCCTATAGGGATATAGTTTCAAACCTGTCTTGATAGATTAAGATCTTTAGTGTTGTGATATTTTAAGCTAGGAACCTATGGGGTCTTTCTAGCTGTGAGATGTACTTTGATAGATGCATACCGATATGAGAATTATATTGTATAATTTGTCTAACCAAGACAGAGTATAGAGAAATGATAACATCTTTTAGTCTGGATAAAATAACATTTAGCTATTACTTGGGCTAGATATACATTTTCCTGACTACTGTAGCTACATTGTGGTCTAAGGACAGGGGGGTTGTCTATGTAGGTGACAAGATCTCTAACAACCATATCATTCTGGATTGGGATGTTGTCTATACAACAGCTGTGGAGATTTGTTTAACAAAAGTGGCAATGCTATACTTCTTTACATTTGAGCCTGTTTGGTCCTTGTTGTAGTAGCAGTGTGTCAGATGCCGAGTGACCACAACAACCAGCTTGCAGCCACCAGCAAATCTAATTAGCCATACATCCAGGTTAGTAGTTTGGATATCTGAGAAGTAGATGTTGAATAAAAAGCATCCATGCACTGAGCCCTGAGAAATGCCACTAGTCACATTTTCTGAACTGGCACCTCCAACATTAACTATGTGGTACTATCTATCAGCCTGTTTGCTGTCCATCTTATAATAGAATGGTCTGTAGCTAAGTCTTTAAGCTTTAAGTTAATTCTTTAAGGGAACTGTGTCAAAAGCCTTGGCCAGAAACAGGGTACACTGTAAGATCTGCATATCTTCTTTCTGCACCTTTAATGACTTTCTCAGAGAAACTTTCTAAATCACTGTCAGTGGCTCAACAGGTAGCTCAATTACCACTGATGCTGGAAGAATAGAAGACTGTGGGTTCTATTCCTAAACTAGGTGCTTGAATTAATTTATATTTTCAATCTTGCACAGCTGATTCAAAGGATTAAGGCTATGAGTTGTTAACAAGCAACTTCCTGTGGTACTGAGTTTGATTCTCTCAGCTGTCATTTGCCTGCTGTGTGACCTTGAGGAAGTCACTTAACCAGACAGTGCTTTGTGACAATAAGGAATTTGGACTAGGCTCTTCAATGGTCTCCAGGACTGCATACCTAGTAACTAGCTATGAACCTAGGTTACGTCCATAAGCCCTGGGACTGAGGAAACATCACACCAGCAGTAAGCTCTTTTTACCACTTGCAGTAGCCATTTCCCTACTTCGGTTATTTTACCTCAGTGAGATGCTGCACTACTTGAGGTTGCCTCTCTGTTTTTTCACATATATAAATGAGACAATCTAGGGCAGAGGCATATGATTATATGTCACATGCTCTCCCCAGAGGTGGCTGTGTAAGTGATTTATGCAGCCGAGTGATTTACAGAACTGTTACCAGCTGCATAAATCACCACCACCAGCTGCATTAATGAACACAGCCAAAAGTGTGTGTTCACCCATTACTTTAAATGGGAGAGACTGTATTAGAGGTAAGTACTGAAGAGATTAGTGGACAGGTAGTGATGGGGGTAGGTGCAGATGTGTATATGTTTGGCTGCTTCTGTGAGTGCATACAGAGTTATGACTGTTATCATGTGAGAGAGGGAGTGTGTGTGTGTGTGTGTGTGTGTGTGTGTGTGTGTGTGTGTGTGTGTGTGTGTGTGTGTGTGTGTGTGTGTGTGTGTGTGTGTGTGTGTGTGTGTGGGGTTGATGTACCAGTGAGTGTCTCTGTTTGATAATGTGTGTGTGTGTGTCTGTGTGTGTGTGTGTGTGTGTGTGTGTGTGTGTGTGTGTGTGTGTGTGTGTGTGTGTGTGTGTGTGTGTGTGTGTGTGTGTGTGTGCACGTGTGACCTCTGTATTAACCCTAAATGAGAGATCAGTGGCTGTCATACGGGAGGAAGACAAGAGATACCAGGAGACACTTTTTAAATATTGCTTTAAATTGCTTAAATAGTTAATAGAACAACAGATTTTGCAGCAAGAAGCTGAAAATGAATACAATGTATGAAACTTGAATGTCTGTCATTACTGATGGATTGTAAGGTTTCAGGAAAAGGGACAAGGCAGTTTGAGTTGTAAAGTCATGCATGTTCTCTGACAGCAGGGCAGTTGAGAAATTTCAGGATGTGTTCATATGTATATGTGATTGTGTGTGTGCGTGTGTGTGTGCGTGTGTGTGTGTGTGTGTGTGTGTGTGTGTGTGTGTGTGTGTGTGTGTGTGTGTGTGTGCGTGTGTGCGTGTGCGTGTGTGCGTGTGTGCGTGTGTGCGTGTGTGTGTGTGTGTGTGTGTGTGCGCATAAGTGCAATCAAGTGAAGGTGTGTGTGTATGTGCATGTGTGACCTCAATATTAACCCTAAATTAAAGATTAGTGCCTGTCGTATGGGAGGGAGACAAGAAGTACCAGGAGACACTTTTTAAATATTGCTTTAAATTGCTTAAATAGCTAATAGAACAACAGATTGTGCAGCAAGAAGCTGAAAATGAAGAATACAATGTATGAAACTTGAATGTCTGTCATTACTGATGGATTGTAAGGTTTCAAGAAAAGGGACAGGGCAGTTTGAGTTGCAAAGTTATGCATGTTCTCTGACAGCAGGACAGTTGAGAAATTTCAGGATGTGTTCATATGTATATGTGATTGTTTGTGTGTGTGTGTGTGTGTGTGTGTGTGTGTGTGTGTGTGTGTGTGTGTGTATGTGTGTGCACGCTCGTGCATGTGCGCACGCATGCATTTGAGTGTGTTTGAATGTTTATATGAGTGTGGACGAGTGAATGGGGGGACCTGTGCCAGCATGTTGCATGGGCTGCTTGTTAATGCTTTAAGCGATCATTGGGTGATTAGGAGACATGCAAATTAGCTGATAATGAGGTCTTTCCTCAATGAGGCTAATGTGTCCCTGAATTGTTGGTTTCTGTGATTGCATTAGAGGGCCTTTTTTGCTGTAGCCTTACTGCCTTTAGCTGGCCTATTTCTCAATCCTGACAAGATCTTCCTTTAACAAAATATTATTGCAAGTTTGGTACAATAAGATTTTTTTATATCACACCTCATAAAATGAGCTGTAACATACTCCATGACTTCACCATGACTTCACAGTTTAGGTTTGTTAGACTGATGGGTCCATCTTTCCTAGTATATGACCCCCCTCTTCAAATTGAATAATAATAATAGCCATTTTCCAAACCTCAGGAATACAGTCTTCAGCTTGCCTTACGTTGACAGTTTTGGAGGGTAGAACATAGATGGTGAACATGGTGCTGATATTTTGTTGGGGTGATACAGATAGAATTTTAAGCTTTAGTGTGTACAGTTAGAACATGTTCTATAATAATTATGGGGGGAGGAAAGGACTCAGAAATTTGTGAAACTTCAATGACTGTGTGTCATGTGAAGTTGGCAGTAAATTTATCTGCAAACAAAATAATATCTTTATGGTCTGAATGGGTAATATCATTATGAAATACTTCAGTGCATTAATAAATGTGATTTCTTAATCAATTGTTGAAGTTAAAGTTTAGATTTATGATTTTCCTTGGCTTCAAATGTTAATTTTTGATCCACTTTGATCTTTGTTATGATAACTGTCATATTTTTTGCTGATCTTATTGATAAAAGTCTTTAAAGTGGGTATGATTGTCACTCTTGAAGTGACACCTGACTTCATGTGCAAAAATGGGAAAAAGGGTTTGTAGATAGATGGATGAATAGGCCTTAAATGTATACATTTTTTATTTTATTATAGCACTTATTAAGTGCTGCGGTAGCATTGTCACCTCACAGAAAGATGTTGTCCTGTTCGATTCTCAGCTAAAGCGTCTTCTGTGTGGAGACATGCGTGATTGGGTGTACCTTCGTTGAAGGTTATACGTCAGGGCTGGCAACTCGGTATGTAAAAATCTACTGCCAATCATTAGCGGACCGGAGTTTCGCTGTGGCGACCCCCTAACTGGGAAAAGCCAAAAGATACAACAACATTAATGCTGGCATTTCACTAAAGTAGTTTATTTTCCATTACACAGTATATCTGGTCCTGATTTGGAGCTCTTGGGTTATGCTGTTTATTTGGTAGGATTAAAATTCTTTAGCATTAACTAAAAGCTGGGGCTAGACTGGGGTTGAAAATCCTGCAGTTCAGTTTTGATAGCACATCATATTGTTTAAATAGATCTGTTTTTTTTAATGTCCTTAAACTCAGATGTGATTGCTGTGGTGAGTTTAGATGTCTGATTTGTGACTGGATTTGACAAGAGATAAGGATGCTACAGGAGAGGTGCAAGTAGGCATAATGTTATAGAGGATGAGGTAAAGAAGGCTGTGGCCAATGGGGAGTTTAACATTTGGGCATTTTTATTTATATTAGTTTAGTAGGCATTTTTAGAAATCATTCCTGGTTATCTAAGGGCAGAAAATGTGATCATATGTCTTTTTTAATTCCTCCAAATGTCTTTGGTTTCTAATACCATGACGAGAACGGACCCCATTCATAAGTCAAGGTACAATTAGAGATTGATAAACTGGCATTGCTTCAGTCTTTGATGCTAGCCAATAGTGCTTCACTCAGCACCCATAATGTACCCAGAATTGCCTCCTTCTGCATTTCATTTGAGGTTACACATATTGTTAGCTTATTTAAGTAAACTTTTTATTAGACCGACTGCTCCTACTACCATTGGAAATGTTTGGGTATCTTTCTTTGCATTGCTTTCATATTTGCTTGCAAATTCAGTATTTTATGACTTTGCACCTCTCACCACATAAAACACTATAATTGCTTGGTGTAGTAATTTTTTAGGGTAATTTGTTGTTCAGTAAGTTATATTTTTAAGTCATGAAGAATCTTACTACACATAATTTGGTCTCTGAAAAATACTAATACTCCCCCATAGTTTCCAGCATGTCTAAATGCATGGTAGGTGCTGAAAATGATAAAGATGGAGCACTGCCTTTACATTGAAACCAGGTTTCTTATAACACAGATATGGATGTATTCAAGTGGGTACTTGTTATTTAATCGACCATCCTAAATGTAGAGTATTGGAAGTTCGAACAGGGAAGGTTGAAAAATTGAAATGTCAAAACCGCGAAAATTTGAATTATTTCCCAGGGAAAGAATTTGGTTGTCTGTTTCCGTGGCTTCAACATTTTCTGTACTGTGGTGCGAAAGTTACAGATCTGGTTATGGTAAGTGTGTGAGTGTGACGGACGTTGGGGTTAGGGTGGGGGTAAGGTAAGTGTGCAAAAGTGACGGACATTAGGGTTAGGGCGTGGGTAAGGTAAGTGTGCGATAGTGATGGACTTTAGGGTTAGGGCGTGGGTAAGGTAAGTTTGCAATAGTGATGGACTTTAGGGTTAGGTAAGTGTGCGAAAGTGACGGACTTTATCGTTAGGGCGCGGGTAAGGTAAGTGTGCGATAGTGATGGACTTTGGGGTTAGGGCGTGGGTAAGGTAAATGTGTGATAGTGACGGACTTTAGGATTAGGGCACGGGTAAGGTAAGTGTGTGATAGCGATGGACCTTAAGGTTAGGACTTGGGTTAAGGTTAGTGCATAGATAGTTGTGTATGTAAGGTGTAGTGTAGGTTTATTAGGGTTTTGGTGTGCTTGTCTTGTGCGTGTGTGTTTTTCGGAACAGCAAATTTTTTCCCTGGGAAAAAATTTGCTGTTCTGAGGTTTCATTGTTGTCATTTTTCGAACTTCCAAGTTCAAACATATGGTGTTCGAAATTTTGGAAGTTGAATTATATGACATAGACCCATTCAAGCTACTGCTAGAGAGGCTCAAGATCCAGTAACTTATACTTAAGACTTCTAGCACTGAGCAGATTAATCCTAATGTGGTCCAGATTAGAATTTCCTGCAACTTTTTTGTTATGTTAGAATGTTTAGATGGTAGCCTGTGCTTAAATAGGCAGTATGGGAACAGCAGGTGTTTTGTCCAGTATACAAAATCCATATTAGAATAGGTATAGGCATTCCTTGGTGTAGTAAGTTGGGCTGTAGATCTTCTTGTCCCAAGCTGAAACATACTGGATCCTCCTAGAATGACACCAGCTACTTAGACACAGACAATTGTTTAAGCTAATTATCCACTCTTTGTATCTGGTTATTATTCTTCATGATGGTAGGAGTCCACTCAAGGTCAATATATTAACTGCATTTGACCCATGCCTAGCAAACTCTGGTATGTCTCTCTGCATGTTGTTCTGGGTTGAGTGAGTGTAATTTACACCTACATGAGTCACCACCAGGTCATAGTCATATTTATCCTGTTTGAGGGACTGTAGGACTCTCATAGTATCATGGAACTTGGCAATGGAAAGGGAGCCAGCTGTCACCCTCTCTTTGTCCAGCCTAGTCAGTATAAAGTTAATGTACTTGATGATGGAGTCAGCAGCTAGAAGAATATTTCTACTCAGAGTGTGCAGCCCTAGTGGCAGTGGAGCTAAAAATAGTCAAGACAAAAAAAAAAAAAAAACGGGTCAACGAGCACCACCAGTGAAGCACTAAACCTTTTATTGGAAAACACAAACTAAGCACTTTCATCTAACATGGGTTTAGACTTCATCAGAGTCACTTTTTGTTTTTAGTGGCAGTAGAGGATTTGTGGTTTGCAGCCTATTATGCCATGACCCCCCATTAATATTCCAAAACGTGCACGCTGATTGTCCAGCGTACACGTTGTAAATCGACTTATACTAATGGAAAAAGGTCCGGTCGCCCGGACTTTTTCCATTAGTATAAGTCTTTTTGAAAACACTGTCTCGCTATGTTAAAAGAGTTTAACATAGCAACACAGGTTTAAAAAAAGCAACGGAGATCTCCGTTGCTTTTTTTAAAGCTGTCTCTCTATGTTAACCTCCTTTAACATAGCGACACAGTGTGTAAAAAGCAACTGAGATCTTGCTTTCTCCGTTGCTTTTTTTAAAACCTGTCTCGCTATGTTAAATGGGTTTAACATAGCGAGACAGCTTTAAAATAAGCAACGGACATCTCCATTGCTTATTTTAAAGCTGTCTCGCTATGTTAAACCCATTTAAGATAGCAAAACAGTGAAAAAGCAATGGAGATCTTGCTTTCTCCATTGCTTTTGGCCACAGCTCTGATGGACTGCGTAGGCATGCGCAGTACATCAGAACTGCCGCGGATACCAGACAGCTGCGGAAGGGCAGCAAAGAGACATTATACAATGCCATTATTTAAGAAAAGTAATTATTTCTTTTCTTAAATAATGTCATAGTATAATAGCAATAACCCACTTCTGGGTGTGGGTAATGCGGGATTTACCCATGGTTGTCTTTGTTTGGTCCCTCGGGCTTTGCCCTCGGGACCAAACCATGCCAACCGTGGGTAAATCCCACATTACCCACACCCAGGCGTGGGTTATTGCTATAATCACTCATTGAGTTATGTGAGTAAGGCACAGTAGTGTTAGTGGATTCTTGTCTGCTTGGAGAGTGATGTTTTACAACCTCAATATATGTTGGTTTAGGATAATCACATGGACAAAAGAGTGAGTTTGTGTGCTGCTTACTGACAATCTATGAGGGATGTTCTCAAGGTTATACAAATAATCAAACCTCTCATAAATCATGTTATGGTGACCAGTCATAGTTGGTTGTTATTGAGCATTAGACAGTTTCTACACTTCCACAGAATCATCATCACCCCCTTTTTACCCCATTTTCTACAAGGGTTTGGGTGTTGTATCAGCTGCTGCCATCTCTCTCAGTTCAATGCTACTCTTTGACAATCATGCCTGACAATCATGGATCATCTCTCATGCAAGCTATTCATCTCTGTGCTGGATGCCCTTGCTTTCTGTTGCCTTCTTCCTCAGAATACAAAGTGCAATGAGGCTGAACAACACAAAGGATAGAGATAGACTAGGCTTCCATACCTGTCAGATTGGTCATTTACAGTACACTGCTGCAGTATTAAGAAGGCAACACATGGAGTCAGTATTATAATAATATAATGAGGGGTGAACAAGGAATAAAAATTACTCAAAACATGCTCTCAGTAGCAGACTCAGATACAACCAATAACACAATTGGAGGTTTGCTTGAATGCCACACAAGACACATTTCAAGGATCATTTGCCACTAATTGAATGAAGATAATGTTGGCTTGGATGCTACTTAAAACAGTCAGTATGCTCACCTGTCACACAATTATTAGTTCTAGGATACCACAAAGTACATGCTTTAAATAGCCAGTGGGCTCACGTACCACACAATGGTTGCTTCTATTATTTATCAGACTTCGTTGTCACAAGCTCGGATGCAGCCAGATATGGTTATTGTCAATAAATAGTCTAAATACAAGGGGTAATGCAAATTGAAATAGATATTTATGATGGCTATGAGAGCAACAAGGAACTTTGATAACAGCAATTTCAGTAACTGACCTGTGGGCAACAAAAAATATAACCAAAAATAGTAGTAGGTTGCAAGGCAGTACACTAGAACAACAGAAACATCATCAGTTTGAGCCAAGTTGCACAACCAGTAATAATATTTATAACCCTTGTAAACTAGGTGAGGAACCAATATGAATATGGGGAATGTTCAGAAACAGTTCTAAATATTTTAAAACAAAACAATTGTGTTGAAATAGTGAATTAGGCATTGCTACTGTGCACAGTACAGTACAGCCAACTTTGGTTAGAAATGAGCAATCCAGAAACAGTGAATAGCAAGAAAATACAGCACAGAACAGACCAACCAAGTAGGGCCACACTATAAAATCTACACTTAAAAGTCATAGCCAGTCAGAAAGACTGAAGCAAGTAGAATCCCCAGAATGCATGTTCTACTCTCACTATGAAAAAAGCCACCCCCAAAGTGTCCTCAATGAACAAAACTCTGGCATAATTAAAGTATTAAAAAATAGCAGTAAACACACTTTAAAAGCCCACAGGTGGAGTCAGATTAAATAAACTCACCTCTCTGTCATATTTGTAAATGGTAGCAAGCTGAAATATGGCTAGAATTGATTAATCCAGAAGCAGTGCTCAACAAGTAAGCAAAGCAGATAGCAGCATAGCCAAATAGAGCATCTCTGTTCCCACTATGCAACATAAGTTAAAGGCTGTACTGAAATGTCATACCCAAGCAGAAATACAACCATAAATTAAACCTAGAGCAAATGAAATGTCCAAAACATCAGCAAATTTCATATTCTCGAAAGAAAAAAGCTAAAAAGTGTCCCAAATTATCAAAACTCTGACACAATAAACCATATTAACAGATAAGCAGTGAAGCACTTCAAAAGCACACAAATGGAATTGGACTAAAACATACACTTCCCTAATGTCTTTTGCAGTAAGATCAAATCTGGTTAAATCTGGCCAATCTAGCAGAGAATGTGTAACAAGGAAATTTAGCACAAAGTGGCATAGCCAAATAGGGGGGGAAAATCTTGCTAGATAGCAAAATTTAAGTTACACTTAAAGCCACAACCAGTCAGAAAAAGAATCATTAATTAAACCTAGATTAAACAAAATGCCCAGAGTACCAAATGTCACTAGAAACCAAGCCAAAAATTGCCCCAAACAAATAAAACTTCAGCATAATAAAACAGTAATTACAGATTAGCAGTGAATGCACTTTAAAAACAGATGGAATTGGATTAAATAAAACACTTCCCTGTTGTGTTTTGGAATGCAAGCAAGATCAAATCTAGTTATAACTGTTTGATCAGGTTTCACAGTGGAAATACAAAGCAAAGCAGCCTGTCAAATATGGCAGCAGGTCCTACTATGTAGTACAATATAAAAGCTACATTTCTGAAAGACAACTGCAAATTAAAGCATAAGTATGCAGAGTATCCAGAACACCAGCAAATTCTCTATTCTTTCTGGGGGGAAAAGGCCAAAAAGGTATCCTAAATGAAGAAAATTCTGTCACAATAAGCAGAGTTAAGAGATTTGCATTAAAGCAGTGCATACACTTTAAAAGCACACAGCTGGAAGTAAATTAAATTAAAAAAAAAACACCCCCATATCTTTGGGAAGATTTCTCTATATTTAGTCAAGTTACAGTGCTACAAGCTGTGCTTTATTTATTTTTTAATATAGAAAAACATATCTTGAAAAGCACAAAAAAATCTTTTTTTTTTCACCAGGAGGCAATCCACTCTGCATGCCCTAACTTATATACACCAACTCTACAGTCACATTATATGTGGAAAAAAAGTGAAAAATTACAAAAGTGCACCATCGACTCCCACAATCCAAGTAACTACAGTAAAACATGCAGCAATATTAAAAACTAAATAAAACATTTTGCTAAAAATGGTTCAATGGTGTGGGAGTGAACCTTTTGAGACTAGCAGTAAAGTCATGGTCAGTGCAGTAGCAGTGTACAGCAAAGAAACACAGCACAAACGAGCTCAGCCCAATGGATTAGTCATGGATGCTCATTGAGCATAATACTATTTCATTTAGTTGTGAATGCAGCTATAGCACATGTAAGCAGGAAGTGATGGAAGCTCATATAAAACTTAAAGAAAGTAGAATTACATTTGATTTTAAGTTATGCAGATGATTTAGTTATGATAGTAAATAAATAATACAGTATGAATAAAGGAACTAATAACCATAGTGGAAGAACATTTAATACACACACACACACACACACACACACACACACACACACACACACGCGCGACTCCGGTGGTGGTGCTGCGGTAGCGTTGTCGCCTCACAGTAAGACGTTGTCCTGTTCGATTATCAGCTAGAGCGTCTTCTGTGTGGAGACATGCGTGAATGGGCGTACCTTCGTTGAAGGTTGTGCGTCAGGGCTGGCAACTCGGCATGTAAAAATCTACTGCCAATCATTAGCGGACCGGAGTTCCACTGTGGCGACCCTTAACCAGGAAAAGGCAAAAGACACAACAACACACACAACAGCATGGAGAGGTAGTGAAACTGGGAGAAATATTTTACACAAAAGGAAATTTCAGTATTTGACATTCCATATGGAGAAAAGGAAGGGATATAAAAACAATGGGGAGAGATATTTCTGGAAGTACAAATTTATGGAAAATGTTTTGGTCAACGTTTATGAAAAAAGTGTATTTATTTTTTTCAGTATTGTTTATTTATTTATTCATTCTTGTTATGTATTTTTGGGAATTTTAATTTATATGGGAGGAATGTTCATGTTTCCAACTAACACCAATTATTGGAAATTTTGTTTGGGTTAATATAAGGATCTAGGTTGGATCCTATAAAGAATGAAGCTGTTAAATCCATCTGTCTTTAGAACATTTTTTTCTGGAGGATCAAATGCAATTTTTGAGGTTGAACAGGTTAAGGAGGGAATAAAAATCTTTAACCAGCAAAGAATGAATTTATCAGTGAAACTTCTTCCTTTGTTCTGAAAGGAAATATTTGAGCTGCAGATAACATGCCTAGGAGCTGACCAGAAGAATCAAGAGTACCTTGGACTTGAACCAGGGATTGGTACTAGGAGGTCAAGATGAGGAAAAAGACCAGCAATAATGTGAAATCGGTGAATAAATGGGAGAAGTATAAAGTGCCATTCCCGTTAGATGCAATGTAGACAAGAACTGTTTAGAAGGACAAAGAAGGGTCTGAAGAAATAAATGTGATTAAAATGTTTTTATTCGTAATATCTGTATAATCTTCTGATACTAATTGCATGCTATATTGTAAACCAGTTCTGTACAGTATGCAGAGCTTCTTAAAATTAGAGGTTGAGGAGTTTTATCAGTGACTGCTGTTTATGCTAATGATTTTAAAGTAAAAAAGTAAGTATTTATTTTCTTAAATGTAATGTATCCAGATATTATACTCTATGAGACAAGAAAGGCCAGAAATAAGCAATATAATGTTGTTAGCTTGGCCTGCTGGGTGTAAAAACGTGCATTGATTATATTATATGGGTATCAAAATATAACAATTTCCTCTGTTTTATACAGGATCATAGTCCTAAGAATCCACTTCTGGAAGAGCAGTCTCTGCTATTGAACCTGCTCTTCAGATTGTCTGAAGTGCTGGCCCAACTAGAATTCCTAAAACTGGGTAGCACGAATAAGTAATTGTCATGGTGAGCTTTGCAACAACACTCTCTTCATGAGGGATAATGCACATTTATCTTTTTTTAATTCTTATCCATCATAGAATAAATAAATAAGAACTTTTTAAACTAAATATGTATGTTACACCTCCTTCCTCCCGAAGGGAGAGTTGCTGAAAGACTCACCATGGAGATTAGTAAAGCTACAGATAAGGGCACTTTTTAAGCAAACAGGCTAGTAAACTAAGAAAAATATGAAGTGTGTGACATTAGTAACTGTTTACTTTTTATATTAGTGGCTGTTTTTCGGCTGAAGACAAAGAACAAAACAGTTAGTCTTGAGAGATTTGGCCAGAGTGTTCTAAATGAACCAGTTCTACAAGGGTGTACTCGCATTTGCAAAGATACTACTTTTTTTTCCATTAGTAAATGTTTTTCACTGGAGACAATGAGTCTATAGTAGAAGCAGATTGTCAGGAAAGATCTAACTAGTGCATTCTGAGTGATTTGTGCAATGAACATTTATAATCGGCATTTAAAGGGAAACTGGGAAACAGTTCTGTGAAAATGAATGAAGTTTGAAACTGTGGGAAGTGAATAGTTTTGCAAGTAGTTGCCTATTCAGTAGACTTAGTACTTCAATGCATTAAATATAATAGTGCACAAATATAGCTTATTTATTTAAAGGTACCTAGAGAACTTTTTCTTAAAGCTAAAACTTAATGTTTAATGAGATAATGCAAGTTGTTTTTCACATCTGGGGAGGGGAATAAAGATAGGACAAGGACAGCTAGTATCTGTGTAAGTGAGAACACAGGCTGTAACATGCACTTTCAGCATTATTAAATCTATCTTTAGAACAGGTAATGCCTGTGGGTGCAGCATTCTATTTGTGGTAAATGCCTTTATATGGCGGGGTTAACTCCATTTTAGGAAAGTGTATACAGTTTGTGTGTCTGCTGTGATTCAAAAATGGCTGGGGGGTTAAAAATTTATTTATTTTTTATTTATCCATTGTTGACTGGGCAATCCCACTTAGCTAGTGATCTCTTTCCAGGGAGACCCGAGGTGGTATATATACTACTATGGGAAGTTTGACCAGGGTATCGGGGAACTTCCCCTACTTCTTTATGATATCCTTTTATTTAGTGGATCCATGGAAAGAGTTAGAGTTAGATAAGAAGACAGCAATAATGATGAGATACAAAAATTATAAAATAATTAAAGAATGCAATGACTTTTTGTGGAGGTTGTCCATAGGAAAATTACCAGTGGGGGCAAATATGCCATACACCAGAAAACATGATAGAATATGTAGGGTTTATATTAGATAATTGAACTTTTAAAGGCTGGACTGTCATAAGGTCGACACCATATGATCGAACTTTTAAAATTTCGAAAATCTAATAAAAAAAAAATAAACTACAGAAATAACCTACCTGAAAGTTTTAAGCAGGGGGAAGCATCCCTGCACCCCCTACACCCCCGCTCTTTAAATATACCAACTCCAAGATTGCACTACAGCGCAGAAAA
Organism: Protopterus annectens; assembly: GCF_019279795.1. Classification (NCBI taxonomy): domain Eukaryota; kingdom Metazoa; phylum Chordata; order Ceratodontiformes; family Protopteridae; genus Protopterus; species Protopterus annectens. The sequence continues at coordinate 339,840,668 of NC_056737.1, forward strand.
GGGAAATCTTCCCATTTTGCGCTGTACGGATATCTTCGTTAAAACGTTCGAACTTTCAAAAATTTGATAATATGGTGTTGACCATTTGACAGTCAAACTTTTGAAAGTTCGATCATGTAATATAGACCTGAATATGTAATAAACATAAAGAACTGGAAACTACAGAACCTGTTTTTTTTTTTAAATGTGAGAGAATTCAAAAACTTTGGAAAGAAGTACGTAAACATGATTTGATTAAAAGTTATTTATTTAAATTTTAAAATGTTAAACATGGACATGATAGAGTATGGGTTTTATGGGACAAGATCTCATAATGAAGTTAAGAAAATGGACAGAATCAAATTCTATATAACATGGACTATATGGAATGAAAGACTTAATGAAATCAGATACAATGGAAAATGGACATTGACAAAATACTGGAAAAATTTAGTTTTGGTTGTGGGTAAAGGAGTGGAGGGGGAATACTTAAAATGAAAATATCAATATATTGAATGATGTTAAATATGTAAATATTGTAAATATAGGTTTATAGGTAGGTACTAGGCTATTAGCCCTAGGGCCTATATAAGCCTAGCCAAAAAGGTACCCTGGCTTTCGCCACCTAAGAAAATTATTTTCCTGTGCCCCTGTTGAGCAGAGCCACAGAAGTGATCCCCGGGGTGAATTTCCTATTTCCCATCCAATCATCAAGATTTTTCTTGAAGAGTGCTAATGCGGAGCTCTGTTTGACATAGATAGGTAGTCTGTTCCAGAGTATGGGAAGTCTCTGGGACAGGAATCTATCCCTCCAGCATGTTCTGTTTATTGTGATGACAAGGTTTAGGTCCCTAGAGCGTGTAGCTCAGAGAGATTGGGATTTCTTTAAGTGGAGCATGTCCAACAGCTCTGGGTTTGACATAGCTTTGTATGTTAGGCAGAGATCGCCTCTGAGTAGGTGATATGCGACGGAGTAAAGCTGGAGTTTTTTTGAGATGGTCTGCATAGGGCATCTGTTTGAGGCCAGTAATCCTCTTTGTGAGGTATATGTCAATATGTAAAAATATAAATTGTATATATGTATACAAATAGAAAAAAAACTACTACTTTTGATAGGTACCATGTGATCTTTTACATCCACCTGAGCTATCACAAACTCAGTCAGATGGGACCTTGGTTTAATGCCAAATAGTTTTTCATTTTTTCAGTGGCATAGGTTCAAAGAGAGATAAGGAGCAGCAGCTGCTTACAAGGTCATCCTGCTAAACATTAGTGCGTGTGTGCAAGCTGGAAGCATATATTCAAACGAACTGAAAGGCACATGTGAAAGTAATAGTTTTTGTTTTAATCAAAATAGATGCTTAATCGATATCAATGTGGAATGTAAATGGCTTGCAGATATAGACAAAAAGCCAAGAACACTGAACAAATAGTGAAGATACAAGAGGCACATTTGATAGAAATGATCGTGAGAATTTAGAAAAGAAAGGCTTTCAGGATGGACATTCAGCAGAGTAACAGGACAAAGGAAAAGGAGAGTAATAACAGTAATCGTGAGAGGAGCTTCAATAGTGATAGAGGAGGACAAAAGACAGCAATGGCAGATTTGTGATAGCAATGGGCTCTTGGCAGGAGAAGGGGATTACAGTTGAACTATTTATACTATTATGGAGCTTAGAAGAATTTTGTTGAAATACTCTTTTCACAGGGATTATTTAGCGGTGGGGGCTGGGAACTCGATTTGCTGTATTGAGGGACCTAAAGGGGAAATATTAAAAAAAAAAAGAGTAGATTTCTGAAGATGTAGATGAGAATATTTTGTATGGGAAATATAAACTGAGTATCAACAACTCAGATTGTACTTATTGTTTTTCCGAGATACAATAATTTGGCTAAATTAGATAAAAATTATATTTCACTGGACCATGTGTATTTAATTGAAAGCTTTGAGGCCCATCCAGTAACTTTATCAAATCGCACACCAATAAAAAATAAAATAGAGATGCAGGGTAATAATGTAAAAAAAATAGATGCTGGTACTTTCTCACTTACCTGTTAAGAATTTTTAGAAATGGATTGTGGATTTGATATGACAGTTATTAGGGAAAATACAAATTACTTCATAAGTGATAGCTAGCATGCAAGTGTGTGTGTGTGTGTGTGTGTGTGTGTGTGTGTGTGTGTGTGTGTGTGTGTGTGTGTGTGTGTGTGTGTGTATGTGTGTGTATATGTGTGTGTGTATGTGTGTGTGTGTGTGTGTGTGTGTGTGTGTGTGTGTGTGTGTGTGTGTGTGTGTGTGTGTGTGTGTGCGCGCGCGCGCGTGTGTGTGTGTGTGAGGTAAAATCAAAATGGAGTTTAAAAACATGGGAGAAATCAGACAGAGAGGGAAAAGAAGTAATAGAAAGTATTTGGAGGGGTTAAAAAGGTTAAAGTGGTACTAAAGAAAGGAAATCTTACAGGTGACGAACAGGAGCAACTGCAGAGTACTACATGGATATAAGAGAGTGTTTGGATAATATTTGTGAAGGTAAAATTAGTGCTGGTAAGTAATTATTTTCGATAACAACTCTAGACTGCAAAAACATTTAGTACAATGACACAGACAACAGAATGTAGAAACCCTACAGAGCATTTGTCAAGAAAAATAGCCAGCGATCCTATAGAGATACTAGATATAGTATAGAAATTATAAACATTTGTATAAAGCAGAGGAATAAGTACAAATGAAAATATTTATGGAAGACTTTATTATGACAAAGTTAGAGGAAAATGAAGCTCAACAATTAAGGACCAATGTATAAAAAAATGACAGAAATATAGTGATGTATAATGAATCAGCAGGGGAGTCTCCAGGAAAATATGCCATTTTGGTGGATATTGGAAATTAGGAGGGAAGAAAGTGATAAAGATCTGGAAGGTTTTGTTAAACCATATTTTTAAAGAAGGGGCTAGTAGCAGCATATTGGAAGAAAGCTGAGGGACCTGTATTGCCCAAAGAGGGTAAATACATTTCAGATCTGCCTTCAGATTGACTAAGTTCAATTTTAAACCATGATTATAAAGTACTTATGCCTATACTAGATACAATAATACAAAGGTGGTAGCAAATTGATAGATATAGTTCAATATGGTTTTGTGGAGGGAAGGCAAACAACTGGCAACATTAACATAACAAGGAAGATCCAGGGAAAGCAGAGTGTAAGAAAAAAACAGCTATTATTGGAGAGTATTGATTCAGAGAAAACACACAAGAGTCGGCTGAGATTTTATGAGCACAACAATGACAGCATATGTGATCCCTGATAAAACAATAGGGTTAATACAGAAGATATATGATGGTTCAGAGGGAAGAATTAAGGAAGGAGGGTTCCTCTCTGACAAACTGTGTTTGAACAGAGGAACCAGGCAGGGATGTCCTGATTTCCTACTGTTACTTGCTTTATATTTAGAGACATTGGCAAAGAAAATATGAGATTCTCAAATTCAAGTATACAACTGTTGTAGTAATCAAGAAAAGTTGGCATTATTTGAAAATGGTGATATTTTATACTTATATAATCCAGACAGGTATGTTTTGGTGTTGTTCA
>NC_056737.1:339849233-339859233 GCF_019279795.1 Protopterus annectens
ATCCTCAATCACAGGCAAAGACATCAAAGTCACTCTCACCTTGTCTCCTGCCTTGCCTACCTTTTGGCACCACTCACAGGTCCTGCAGTACTCTCTACATTTCTGGAAATTCCAGGCCAGTAGAAGTTCTGCATAATATGCCTCTTTGTATGTTTTATGCCCATATGACCTGCAAAGGGAATATCATGGGTTATGGCTAGAAGCGCCAGATGGTAGGCTCTAGGCACTACCAACTGCTGTACTCACTCACCTTCTAGCCCTCCCTCAGGGGTCCACTCTCTGTATAGTAACCCCCTGTCCCAGTATACAGATTCACCCTTTCCTTGAGAATCAGGTGCCTCCCTAGCTACCTGCCTCAGGCCTTGCAATGTAGGATCTGAGAGCTGAGCCTGTCTCAACTCCCTCCTTGTAACCCTCCCCAGCTCCCCTTCCACAGGAAGTCTGGCATCCCTCTTACAGTGACACCTCACTGTCAGCCTGGGTACTGCTACTCACCTCTACCTTTGCAGTCACACTGTCCCAGGGACCATCAGTACCCCCAAGCAGCTGTGACTCACATTCAGTCTCCCTGCTACAGGGCAGCTCCCTCCATGAAGTAGCCACCTAACCAGTCCTGGCTGCAAGTATGCAGTCTGTCTGGGTCTCCCCGAGGCTACCAGACTTACCTGCTTCTGTCCAAACCTGACTGCGTGTAACTGCAAGTACACTAAAGAGCTTAAATTATCTCTACAAAAACAGCCACAGTTGAAAGGGTTTAAAATGTTTAATAACAAATAGTCAAAACACAAGACAATACTTTTACTACACAGTGCTAGTCAAGAGTTCAGAGATCATAGAGAAATACTTAAAATAATTCAGTAGTACAGTTCTGATATCACAGAAAAACACTTAGTCTAATCTTTCTAGTTTCTAGCTATTTCTAAGAGAAAACACAAATCTAAGATAAACTTACATATAAAGCAAAACAGTGCTGGTGAGTTGGATGGTCAAGACAAAACAGAAAAACACAGTCTAATGTTTCTAGTTTCTAGCTATTGCTAAGAGAAAACACAAATCTAAGATAAACTTACATATAGAGCAAGACAGTGCTGGTGAGTTGGATGGTCAAGACAAAAATGCTTAATGCTGTCTGATTCTCCCTGTTTTTAAAATCACATTCCTGGTTCACATTACATCATTCTTCACACTTCCCTGGGTTCCCAAGCTAACAGAAACTACATTTACATTCTTCACCTCTGGGCAGAAACCAGAGCAATAAAGGACATTTATGCATGCACATTCTGGCCATTAACTCTGGCCTTACAACAATAGGCAAGATGCCTCACTTCAGACTGACTGACTCAGAGTTTTAACATCAAAGGGTCACAACATGCTTTACTTGGTTAGTAGGGTGCACTGCTGTTACATTTTTTTTCAGTTCCACATGTAACACTATTTTTATCATTTAAGACAACAAGCCTGTGGTTTACATTAATATTTGCAGATGACAGAATTATCTCCAAAATTCTATCTGGCTAGGCTGGCAGCCTTCATCTACCTTCACCCAGTCTTCACAGATAGTTTTAAAGAAAACATGTATGCAATGTATACTGCATGAAAAAGCATTTTCATAGTTTGTTTTCTTTTCTATGTATGTGTGCCTATGTCTTAAGTGATCATTTAATAAAGTTGTTTAAATTTAGCTTTGACGTCCAAAAAGTAAATGCCAGAGAGAGTGGCCCAAGGACTAAACCTAGGGTACACTGCTACTAACAGGTCTTTTTTTTTGGAGGTAGAGCAACCCACCCTAACTTCCTGGGTTCAGTACCCAGTGAGTTACATAGGGATTGGCATTTAGTTGGGAGACTTTATCTATGATAGCCAAGTATTGCTTGATGTCAAACTCCTTTGCAAGGAATAGATTTGTGGTGTGCACTGTTTTGCCCTTGTGCATTGTTTCAGTAAATTTTCCAAAAAATTCAACCAAGTTAAGTAGGTAGGACCTGACCTTGATGAATCTGAATTGGTTTAGGTCAAGAGTCTGTAGGTTAGTTGTATCCTTATTTATTAATTCCATAAAGATCCTTTCCATAGCTTTATAGATGAGACAGGTCAGGCTTATGGGTCTATAGTTACCTGGGTCTGTTGAAGTCCTACCTTTGTGCAATGGGAATAATTGTTGTTGCCTCCATTTTTCTGGCACAAAGCCTGTTTTGAGGATGACATTGAGTAGCTTCTGTAGGGAATCATACAATCATGTTTTAGACTGACCAGTAGGCATCCAGGTATGTTATCTGGCCCTATAGACATAGTGTTCTTGACATTAGATATCACCTTGAAAATCTGTTCTTGGGAGACATTTTACAATCATATTTGTGTTGTGCTGTGTTAGTTTGGCATTCTGTGTAGGCAAACATCCTTTTAATGTAGACTCACAGACAGAAAGAGAGATGCAAAAACAAATGCAGGGAGATTCCATGAAAAAAGAGGCATACAGTGCACAGATACTTTTGAATTCAAGAACAAAAGTAATTATATAAACATACAGAAAATACAATATAGGTTACTACAGCATTTTACAGTTAAGAATGATGTTTGTCTTACACATGCATACACTTATTAAATTGTCGTCTCACTTAAGGAATGTATACCTTAAGTGGCATACCTTAAGGTTGATAACTATATTATGCACACCAACCACAAAGCTGGTTGCAATCTTTTTCCAAAGACGTCACAGGTTGGATGAATGAGAAACATAATCTGCCACATCATAACCACAATAGAAAAAAACTTACACAAAGGGTTGTAGATGCATGGTAGTAACTTTGAGCTGGGCATCACTCCTTTTATAAAAAGTACAGCACATCACAATTTTAATCAGACACAGGAGAAGAGTTTAGTGGGAACGGATTCTGTGATAAGAAGTGACTAGTACCTATAAGTGAAACAATGTTTGATATTTAGAAAACACGTAGCAACCTCACAAAATACTAAAGGTAATTTGATACTGCAATCTAAAAGTAGCAACATTACCTATAGAGTTTATTATTTTTTTTATTTAATATGAAACTAAGATTATTTGGATATTGCTCAGCTCAGTCCATTTACACAGCAACCCAAAAAGAGAAAAGGATGTAGATCGAAGGATGACAGTTAAAATATTGAAATGTCTATGGCGGAAAAGAAAAAAAAGAGACGAGAAAAAAAGGAAATTGAGAGAAAACACCATTTAAAGCAAGACAAAAATTAATAAGGCACCACATGTTCCTAGCAGCATGTCCTACACTAATGAAGTAACTTTTCAAGTTAAAATCATGCCTACTTTGCTTTTGTTTAAAGGCACAAATTCCACTTGCAAGTTACACTGTATTAATACAACACTTTCTAGATCTCCTGAAGATAGCAACCATAATAGTTACGTTTAGTTACAGTGTAAAGATCCCCTGAGTTTTACTCTATAGCTGACTTTTTAAACAAATATGTGGCAAGATTCCTTCCATCCACAACAGCAATGACATTAATACAATTTTTTTAATTAAACCTGAAAGAAAAGCCTGATATGTAGACTAGTTAATTAAGTGAGTTCAGCTATCAGGCTCAGCTTATTCACTATGGGTGAAAATACTATTCATAAATAGATAATGCTTCCTGGTAGGCCTTGAAAGAGAAGAGAGAAGAAAGATAGAAAATAGCATGTAAATCACGAAGAGACATTTCTAGCACTTTAAAAGGAAAGCCACCACAAACTAGGTCTTAAAGAGTCAAAGGGTTAAATCAAGTGAAGTAACAAAAACACATAACTAACCAAATTACGTTAGTAATGCACCAGTGTTGGTTAAAAGGGCACTGTCCCAATTTTAAATAGGGTTATGTGCCTTGGACCGAGAGGTAAATGCTGCCACCCACCTTGTTAACAACCTCCCTCCTACCCACTTATCACTTTACTTTGTTTATCTTGTCCTTTTGCTGTTCGGGTTCCCCTGTGTAAACTGCAAGATTGCTGCTGTAGTTCCTACTTACCTTTAGTAACATTCTTGGGTCCCAAAATTTTATTTTACTTCAATTTTATTATTATTATTTTAATAACAACTGCAGGTACTAGGTAGTTGCGGTGCTGTGATGCGTTACCTCATAGCTCATTTATTGGGCATTAGCCCAGAGGAGCCAAGACTCTCAGTCTTTGGGGAGACTCTGTTCATTTACTGTTGTTTGCTCTGCTTCTATGAACGTAGAATGTAGATATGGCTGTAGGCAGACATGATTGATTCTTTTTTTTTTCTTTATCAGTTAGTACAGTGATTAGGTTACTGATGGCAATAACAACAGGCGGTGTGGTCTTGAGGAGAAGGAAACCACAAAACTGGTTGTCTACTTCAGCTGATTTGAAAAGGTAATGGAAGCAAGCCTCCCAGTCTCCAGGGACATTTTTCTTTTGCAGCCATTTTGTTTTTCTTTTAGGCAGAGCACAACACAAGAAGTGTGTGTGAGCAGTAAATTACAGCAGTAAGTGCTGGCACTATGGAGTTAAAAAGCAACAGGAGGTCCAGTCTTTTTATTAGAAGAAAGTACTTGAAATTGGTTGCCGAGGACAGCTGACCTCAGAGCCTACACAATATGTTAATGGGAGCAAAGGCTTCTTATTCTCTGGGACATGTTTTCTATTTCTTGTATGTTTTAAACACTTGAAGAAGTGTACATCTGAGGGTAATGCTAACAGTAGAAGCTGCTGTCAATAGAAACGATACATACATTTTTTTTTTGGTTTCATTGTTTGGGGTTGGGATGCCTGACTGTGAATCACAGTAAAACGTGACTGTCAGTGGAACACAAACATCCAGTTCACAGTGAGTTTTTTTTTTCTTTTGTGGACATTTTGGGGGGGGAGGGGCAGAAAGCAAGACCCGCATGTGGACAGTGGTGACAGTGCAAGCTGCTTTCAACAGAGATGATCCATTCATTTTTTTTCTTTTTCATTGCTCAGGATTAGGATGGCTGTAAATCACAGCATAATGTGGCTGTCAATGGGAGCACAAACTCCTATTTGCATGCAGTATTTTTTTTTTCTTTTTTTGGGTATTTTTGGGGGGAGGGGAGCAGAACACATGACCTATGTGCACTTGCAGCAATCTATTTTAGTTATATTTTCATTCTTAATTGCATGGATGGAGTTTAGCATGGCTGTGAATTACAACAGCAAACCCTGGTGCTAGGTAAAGTATGCAGTTACAGATTGACAGCATAGTGTTAGATAACAGTGCTAAACCAATTTGAGCAAATGCTCCTTCTCCTCAGGGACAGTTTTTCTCCGGCAAAAATTTTGAATGATCAGGACTTGGCATACTTGAGATACATATGTGGGCAGTTATAACAGTACACAAAAGCGTCCATTCATTTTTCATTACATTGGTTGTGGTTGGGATGACTTTGAACTCATCAATCTATCTATATGAAGTAATTTCACAAATACAGTCTCAAACTTGGAAGTCCTTAACCTACTAGTTTACTGCTGTGCATTTATTGTCACAATGGAAACAACAATGCAATAAAAATATTGCAGTACAATGTTGTCTGGCTCACTACTTCCACTTATTATGCTCAAATATAGTAAGTTCAGGATCATGCTAGCTCAAGTAGCCCTGTGATCCAGAAGGATAAAGCCCTTACTGCAACCCAGATGACCCATGTTTGACTCTCAGTATGGGTGCTACAAAGGGGCGCAGGTGGAGATTTGAAGTGAACTGATGATGTTGGCTTGTCCACCCAGTCTCACCTCCTCAACATGTTGCGCCCAGGGCAGTTGCCCCTCTCACACTACCCAGCAAATGATAGATTTCTCTCTGATTCTGGATGAATGATGTTGAATGTTATGGTTTGTTCATTTATTGTGTGGTCTTCATTTGGCACTTGTCAGTGCTAGAAATCTTGACAAGGATGTCCCTACATGGTGTAGAAATCTGACATCTCTCTTTTCTACAGTACATACAGAGAATTTTGACACGTTTTGATGAATGGCTGAACAAAAGAAGAAACTCTCTTGCATCCTACTGGCTTACTGAAGAAGGGAAGGAGCTGAGTGGATAAACACAGACTATAGCAGCAGCATCAGGACAACCTAAAGAATCAAACAGAGATTGTACCAATAATATATGCATGTTTGTATGTGTGTGTGCGTGTGTGTGTGTGCGTGTGTGTGTGTGTGTGTGTGTGTGTGTGTGTGTGTGTGTGTGTGTGTCTATATATATATATATATATATATATATATATATATATATATATATATATATATGTATATATATATATATATATATATATATATATATATATATATATATATATATATATATATATATATATATATATATATATATATATATATATATATATATATATATATATGGGTCCCTATAAAATGATAGAAAACTCATTTGATGGAAAATCATTTGGCTGAAACCAAAACATAGAAAGCTCAAAACACTGAAAACTCATTTGACTGAAACTCAAAACACTGAAAATGCTATATGCCCTTTTACCCATGGTAGTGTGATCCTGGAGTTAGTATATATAGTTAAAAGCCTACACATGGATACTTATAACTACAGTGAATAACTGTTTGGAGAAACCCCTTACTATATATATATATATATATATATATATATATATATATATATATATATATATATATATATATATATATATATATATACTAACTCCTGGATATATAAAAAAAAAAAACAATGGTGTACGGCCCAAACAGGTGCTCTGATTCAAAATGTTACAGCTACGCACCAAAGAATCAGCACTCAAATAAAATATGATGGTGAAAGGTCCACAAATAATATGGGACACAAAACGATGAAATAATATCCATGTATTAAAATCAAAATTGAATCAATATACATTCAAAGTGCATCCAACTGTATTCATATAACGGCTGAATGAAAACAGCATACTGGTTTCACCTTATGGCATCATCAGTGCAGTAAACGTAAGCATAACAATCAGGACTTATATAAGCAGGGATCTTAAAGAAACAGTATACAAATTCAAAATGAAATCCACCCTTAACCAATATTTCAAGTGTATCAAAATACAAATAATTATACGTAAATACCTATTCATTTAGCATATTAAACACCTGACAAAATACAAGACAACTAAAAATATTCATTGAAATGCTGGCGTATGTAAGTTCTAATTGTTATGCTTACTTTTACTGTGCTGATGACGTCATGAGGTGAAACCGGTATGCTGTTTTTCATTCAGCTGAGTGGTTTTGAGTAATACTTGCTGGCCTGCCTTCCTATAGGAATACAGTTGGATGTACTTTGGATGTATATTGATTCAATTACACGGATATTAGTTCATCGTTTCACCGTCATATTTTATTTGAGTGCTGATTCTTTGGTGTGTAGCGATATCTATCTATCTATATGTATATATATATATATATATATATATATATATATATATATATATATACACACACACAATAAAGTTGAAAGTGCAGTTACGCGAAACTGCATAATATCGAATGCGGAAATGTCGAATCCACCGTTTTGTTGTATATGTTTGTGTGATACTGAAACTCAGCTAAAGCCAGAAGCCAGTAGCAACAAAATAATAGCCCCTTTGGATATAACATATGCAGACAAGATAGAAAGGGTAAAAGAGGTGGTGACATAGCTATACTATTTAAGAACAGCCTCACCCTTGAAACTATAGACATAGTCACCCCGATTTTAAAAATGCAAAAATAATGTTTACTAAATTATTACTTAACTCCAAAAAACAATTAAACATAGTAGGTGGTTATATCCCACCTGGTAATAATCTTCCTATTCTTGAACATATCCTGCACTGGACATCTAAATCCTTCCCTCAGGAAACAATTATAATGGTGGACTTTAATATCGAATGGTACTCCTGTAACTCACTCATCCCTACAAATCATATTAAAATCCATGGCTTCTTTTACATAATCCAAAATTCCACTAGGGTGGACAAAACATAAAAAAAAGAGTCAGTCCTTGACTGGATCCTTACAAACTGACCCACTCCCACACTTTTTCTCTCCCAGAAAGCCTCAGTGATCACCTTCCTACCTTTGTACCCCAGCACCAACTTAATCCATCAAAACTCACCACTTACCACCACATCAGAAGTAAAAGAAACTTTAATCCCCAAGAATTCATATCCATACTCAGACTGTGCAAATGGCACCTCTTAGGTATCTCCCTTTTGATGCTGCAGTTGAGAATTTTAATTCCACTTTCCTTAACATCTTAAATAAACTTGCTCCCCAGAACAATTAGGATAAAATCCAGCTATAGCCCCTGGTTAACCAAAGAGACAATAGCTTTACTTAAAACAAGAGACAACGCCCAGGAAAAATGGCTTAATAATAAAACAGTAGCTAATTGGCAGAAATATTTAGAACCAAGAAATTCAACCAAAAAAACATATCAGACTGGACAAAAAAGATCACTATAGTAACATCCATTTAAAACATCAGACAAATCCACAAAAGTTCTGGTCAACTATTAAAAAAGTCCTATATCTAGGACAAGTTATTACTCCATCCCCAACACTAGCGAACACTACAGATAACATAGCTACACAATTTAATATTTTTTTCACCAAATCTATACTTGCCCTCACAAAGAGTGACTGCCCCTTATCTCCTCCTACTTTTTTACACCCAACATATATTCCCAATAACATTTTCTTCCACCTATCCCTATTGCCACTATAAAAAAATACCTTAAAAAGCTCAAAACAACTACCCTGGCAGCTCATAATCTACCTGCAGACTATCTTAAAATTTCTGCTGAAGCCATCTCATATCCAGTCTCTATTCTCATAAATTGTTCCATCTCTGAGCAACAAGTTCCAGCAATCTGGAAAATAGCACACATCATCCTGCTACACAAAGGCAGAAACTCAGCTGAGCTATCCAACTACTATCCTATTGCTATTCTAACTCCCCCATCTAACATTCTCGAAAAATAAATTCACACAAATCTTATACTATCTCTTAACTAATAATCTTCTATTTAATATTTAGCATGGATTCCGCCCTAAACACAGTGCAACCACTACCCTGTTGAGCTTCACTAATACCATTAACTATCGTAGAAATGAAGGCAACTCGGTCTCTTCTTTCTTTCTGGATCTCACCAAAGCATTCGACATAGTCTCACATATCAAACTCTTAATGTACTATCAGAACTCATACTTAGCCATTCTGCACTTGCTTGGTTCCAGGACTATCTAACTGCGTGCCAGCAACCAATAAAATGGCAAAATAACCTCTCTCCTCTGCTGCCTGTTACTTTGGGAGTTCCACAGGGATCTATCCTTGGCCCTCTTCTCTTTACTTTATTACTAAAACAATCTCCACACTGCCATCCTCCACGCCACTCTAATCCAGTATGCAGATGATGCAACCTTAATGTGGGCTGCCCCAACACTCCACCAACTCCAACTAATAACACAGCAGTCCTTCTCCACAGTTGAAGCTTGGCTAACCACTGCAGAGCTAATACTCAATCCCAACAAAACAAACTCATCCTATTTCATCCAACAATACCCCAAAATGTCCCCGTCAAACAATATCATCATTACTGCAGTTTACCACACCAAACTCCTTGGAGTTAAATAGATCATAACATGAAATTTGATATACACATAGCGCAAACAATAAAAAAGTACACAAAAACTTGGTAGCCTTTACAGGAAAAAGCATTCCCTTACTAGTAACACAAAGACCACCATTGCTAGAACTCACCTTATCTCAACCCTCCTATATGCATCTCTCATTCTTACTAACCCAAGTAAATCTGACATAAATGAACTAGAGTTGCTAAAATCAAATTGCAAAGTTTGCTACCAAATCTAGTTACAAATCCCCTCATTGCCTTTCCCTTAAAGAACTCTCTTGACTAGAATTCCCCAATCTACTGGCTTGCAATCAACTTTCCATGGCCCACCAAATACTTAACCAACCTGAAAAAACTCCATC
>NC_056737.1:339864233-339949233 GCF_019279795.1 Protopterus annectens
TTATATATTGTTGGAAGGCAAGTTATTGGTCTATAGTTTTTAGGATAGCTTGCAGGTTCGCTCTTAAGTAGGAGCATTGTTTTCCTGTTGTTAGCAACTTTGGTGTCTGTTTGGGTAAACAGTTCTTACTCGTGGCTAAATTTTCATGCAAAGATGTTAATTCTTTTAGCCAGAAGTTAGGTACTGCATCTGGGCTTGGGGTTTTCCAGGTAGAGGCTTTTCTTAACTTTGTTTCAATCTCTCTGGCTGTTACTTCATTATATTTCATATCCTGTATATTTGAACTTCTTATTCTTTCTTTTACTTCTTCTATCCATTTAGCATCTTTGTTGTGTTCCACAGGATCTTCATAAACATTTCTCCAAAATGTATCTATTTCTTTTTTTTTTTTTTGGTGGTCTTTCATTTCCTTTTACCTTGTTTCCCAGTTCTCTATAAAACTGTTTTGGGTCATCAATAAATTGCTTATTTTGTATTTTCCTTTATATTTATCTGTGTATCTTCTAAGTTTATCTGCCTGTGTTGATATTTTTAGTTTATTATTTGAGATAGTGCATATATCCTGATCTGTTATAATACTGCACATTGCTTTGATCACGTCTAACTTTCTGAGTATTTTTGTTGATCTGTTCTCTCTTCTAACAGTGACACTTCTTGTCTTAATTGATTTATAGTTTTCTCTAGTCGATACTTCTATGATGGCATTCCATTTCTCCCTGTCCTTTCCCTTACTACCCTGTGTTCTTGTGGTAGGACTTAGTTTAGCTTAGTTAGATTAGTTTTGCTTTCTCCTTTGCATAAATATTGTACCATATTATTTCTTTCCCATGTCCATATTTTTTTCTTCAGATGTCTCCTGTTCCTCTTGTTTCTCCTTACTTTGGAGACTAGTTGTTCCATCATGCTGTGATAAAACCTGTGTTAGGCTTTCTACACTGAATCCTTCACTTTACAAAAATTCCGTAACTTCAGCTTCTATTTTTTTTAATATCTACTTGACTAATCTTCTGTTTTACATTCCCTTTTTGTGATCTTATTTTTATTTATTTATTTTTTTGTGAAATTTTCCATATCTGGAGCGTTTGCCTATATTTATTTCTCTTTGAATATCTTTGGGGCTACCTTTTTTCTGCTGATTAATTTGGCTTTCTCCTTTGCATAAATATTGCACCATATCAGATCTCTGTTTCTTTCCCATGTCCATATTTCTTTTTTATGCCATTCAAACTTCTCTAAATTTTGTTCTTTAAAATTTTGCACTTCCTCAGTCACATCTCTTTACAAACAGCAAAAGGCTTCTTGGTCTATATAGTGTTTTTCATGGATGTGTTGTATTAATGAACACAAATTTTTATTTGAAGATTATGACAGTTTTTATTGTGGAAGTATTTTTCTTTCCTCTAATTTCTCTCTTAATCTTTTTGTATATCTTTTGTCTGGAAATTCTAGGCTTCTTGCATAATAGTAACAATACAGTTTCTTTCTTATCCGCAATGGTCCACTCTGTCATATGGTCCACTCTATCATCTATGCCTACCAAGACCGTGCTCTTTTTTATCCTGGGACTTGTACACCCAGCTACCTTCTTTATTTTTAACATACTTCTGTTCATGATATATGCTATATAAAATACAGGCTATATATCAGTGTCATCTTGGTGAGATTTATGAAAAAACAGGTCCACCTCGTGAAAATACTCACCAAGACTTGAGGATGACTGCCTTGTGATTTGTGGGATGACCAATGAGACCATGTCAGTTATGGGATGGCCATTGAGTCTGCACTATTGGTACATCACTTAGTAGCAGGGTTGATGTGCCAGCATGTGATCTTGACAGATTCCAAAAGGGCATTATGATGCGTTTATATGGAACCACATAAGTCAGATAAATAAAATGAAATAAAAATAAGTTCTAGGTCATGAGTTTGACACCAGTCATTTGTCTGTGTGAAACCTGTTTGCAAGCCATTGGTGTTTTGGGGGAAACTATAATATCTCCACATTTACAGTCATCTGCAAAGATGGTGAGCCAGAGGTCTTGATTGCTAGCCTTCTCTTCTGAAAAGTAGATGCCAAACAGGAGCAAGCCCAGTACAGAGCCCTGGGGTACTCCCCCTGGTGTGCATTCCCTTGGTGGAGATAGTCTCACCGATCTAGACTTCTTGGTCCCATCTGTGAGCCAGCTGGCAATCCAATGAGTTATGTAAGGATTTATGCCTGGCTCAAAGAGCTTTTCAACAATGCTTGAGTGGGGTATTGTATTGAATGCCTTGTTCGGGTCAAGATACACAGTATGCAATGTTTTATCTTTGTCAGTTGCCTTGGTGACCCTTTCAAAGAAGTCTATCAGGTTAAGTAGGCACAACCTTCCCTTAAAGCCAAATTGGGATGGGTCCAGTGTCTGAAGGTTGTAAATGTCCTTGTTTATCAATTTCATGATAACTCATTCCACAGCTTTGTGTATTAGGCTTGTTAATCTGATGGGTAAGTAATTCCCTGGGTCAGGTGATGATCTGTCCTTGTGGAGGGAAATGACTGTTGCAGTCATCCATTCACTTGCAATATAGCCTTTTTCAAGGATGTAGTTGAAGGGTCGCTCATGTGGGCCTGATAAGTCATGTTTTAGGCTGCTCAAGAGGCAACTGGGGATGTTGTTGGGACCCACAGAGGTGGTGTTCTTGGCTTTAGCAAGTGCTGCCAGCAAATGGTCTCTGCTAACAGTTGGGGGAAGTATGCTGCAGGGGATTTCACTTGGTTGGACTGGGGGTCGGGGTGAAGTCTGAGATGAATTTATCGGCCAGTAGATTTGGTATGTCACCCTGATCAGTGAAGTTGGTACCATACTCCACCATTCCAGCACACTACTGTGTTTTACCTTTATAGGTTCATAGGTTCATTGGTGTTTACTAGGCTAACGACCACAAGGGCCTTTTTAAGCCTAGCCATGCATCCCAAATCTCTGACAAGTTCTGATACCCTTGATAAGTGTAAGCATGGGCCTGGGAGATGAACCATTTACAGAGTACCTGTGTCGATTAGAGACATAAGTGCCAAACCAGGGATGAATTTCCAGTTTCCCATCCAATTGTCCAAGTTGCACTTGAATTGGGTTAGGGGGGAACTCTGCTTCACTTGGATGGGGTAGTCTCTGGGATACATATCTATCTCTCCAGCAGGTCCTATTTATATCACAGGCAAGGCTTAAGTCTTTAGAATGGGTAATTCTGGTGCTGTTTCTTTTGTGAATATGCAGGACGTCCATCAGAGTGGGGTCTAAAAATGCCCTGTATGCCATGCATAGATTTCCCCACAAAAGCATGTAGAAGACAGAATACAGGTATAGGGCCTTGAGGCAGTCTTTATACAACATTTAACTTACACCCTGTATTCTTTTAGTGAGGAACCTCTGTGGACATTCCAATTGTTGGATATGCCTGGTTAGGTACATACCAAAGGGGCATTGTACTCAATGATAGGTCTGATGAATGCTGAGTACAGTGGAACAATGACTTCCTTGGACTTAGATGCCATACCTTTGTTTATAAGTTGCGCAACATAAAAAGATTTCCTCACCACTGTAGACATGTGATAGTCAAAGTCTAGATTACTATCTTCAGCAATTTTTTTCCCAGGGGAAAAAAAACTTGGCCTTTATCTGGGATTTTCCCTTTTCCCCATTGCAGTGTGATCTTGGAGTTGATATATTTAGTTTGTATGATTTGAAAGTTTGTTTTGTTTTTGTTTGGCCAAGCGATTTTGGTTTTCAAATATGTGTTTGATGAACATGTTTTTCGATAACATATTATAGACCTGTGTCCCTAAGTCCCTGGCTACTGGGTCAACCCTAAGGGGTGTGTTGTCAATATGATAGTTCCAAAGATGGATGACGTCCCAAAGGATACTATTATACATTTCTTTGCATTTAGTTTTAATCCATGGCTCTGACACCAGTTGTATGTCTGTGTCAGCCCTCCTGGGGAACATTTGTGCCAGTGTGAAATTCAATGACAGCTCCTAATTTGCAATCATCTGCAAATTTAGTCAGCCAGTGACCACTGACATTGGCCTTGACTTCTGAGAAGTAAATGCCTTAAAAGAGTGGTCCAAGGACTGATTCTTGAGGGATTCTACTTGTGATTGGCCTCTTTGCAGAGGTGGACTCCCCAATTCTAACTTCCTGGGTCCTATCTGTGAGCCAGTTGGCTATCCACTGGGTGATATACAGGTTTGTACCTAACCTCTTGAGTTTGTCAACAATGCCAGAGTAGGGTATTGTGTCAAATGCCTTGGCCATGTGAAGATAGGCAGTGTAAATTATTTTGCCCTCATCCATTGCTTTGGTGGCCTTCTCAAAAAAGTCCACCAGGTTGAATAGGCATAATCTGCCCTTGACAAAACCAAACTGGGTTGGGTCCAGTGTCTGGAGGTTTACTATATCTCTGTTGATCATCTCCATGAAAATTCTTTCCATGGCTTTACATAAACGACTAGTGAGACTTATGGGTCTGTAGTTTCCAGGGTATGTATATGGCCTGTCTTTGTGCAGAGGGATGACTGCTGCCTTTCTCCATTCATGAGGCACAAAGCCTGTTTGGAGGCTACAGTTAAATAGTAATTCCAAAGGCCCTGATAGGTCATGTTTCATGCTATTTAGAAGGCATCTTGGGATTTTGTCTGAGCCCATTGATACAGTGTTCTTGGTCTTAGACAGAGCATTAAGGACCTGTTCCCAAGTGATAGCAGGGGGAGTTATATTTGATGATATTTCCTGAGGGAAGTTTGAGGGGGAGAGAGGGGTAAAGTTGGAAAGAGAGGGGTAAAACTGGAGCTGAATTTGTCAGCCAGGAGGTTTGCGATATCTTCTGACTCAGTATAGGTGAGTCCATTTATAATGAGCTCTGCACACAATTTTGTATTGCCTTTGAGGTTGCAGACATAGCTAAAGAATGCTTTGGGGTTGTCCTTGGCCTGGGAGGCCAAACTTACCTCAAATTTGGCTTTGGTAGATTTTATTTGCCCACTGATTTCGTTGCTTAGTTTGATGAGAGTGCCTTTATCCTGCTAGGTACTACACCTCCTAATTTTTGCCATGATTTTCTTCCTCCTGTTCTACAGCCTATTGATTTTGTGATTCCACCTGGATGGCTTTAAGGTTTTGGACATAGCTGAAGAAGTCATTGTGATTGTCCTTAGCCTGTGAGCTACCTTATGACAGCCTAGGGAAATGGGACATTCCCAGTACAAGCAACAGACCCCTGCATAGGTTGTGTATGCAGTCCATGACTCCATCACTCAAAACGGATGTTTGTTCGGTGCTTGTCCACATCCCTTCATGCTGCCTTATTGCAACAGCTAGCCTCCTCTGTGTGTCTGCACTGTAGCTGAGCAGGCTTCCTACATTTGCAGTCAGCCAACTAGCATTTGTCATTCACTCTCTCCCCTTTCTCTTTCCATCTGACTTCTTCACTGCCAAGACCACTGCTGAAACATGAACCCCTGACTAATATTCACAGAATGCCAGGATAAAGTAGCCAAGTGTACTATGAAGGAGAGTAACAGATTAGAAACTGCTTGCAAACCGACATACACATATATTCTTAGATTAGCATGGTAATTAGCAATCAAATATTAGGCTTTCAAAGTGATATGAGCAGGTTAGCATGCTTGGTATCACCCGCCAGCCAGTTGCTGTACCCCGGAAAGGAATGAAACCTGGATATGCAACTGACCGACATTTACCTTTTTAGTAAACTACACTGTGAGAATGAATTTATTTCACCTTTGTGACTCCATAATGCAGACCAGCTGTGTCAACAACTGTATTTGTATTAATATTTTGTTTTCGAGTATCTCACTTGGTAAGCTGAAGAGTTATACTCTTGTTGCCATTTATTAAGCCATCTGCTAAACAAAGACAGGAATAATTCATTGGCCTGAATGAAAGAAACAACCTGAAATACCAATTCAATTCCAAACCAGTTTCGGCTCGACAGCCTTCATCAGTGAAAATAAGAATTGTTGTAAAGATAAAACTCAGAATTATTTATAAGTTACCTGAACCAATAGCAACCATTGGTATTGTCCAACCTTCTGGAAAAGGCTTACGTAAACACAGAATACAAATGAATTTATGGCTCTATACATTGGGTACTTATTTTAGAATACATAACATCAATAACAAGGCAAAACCTATATATGAAAGGTGTAAAGGAACTAAGATAGTACATATACATATATATAAATATAATACAATTATGATAATGCTGCACACATATGTAATCATAATAATATTCACCAAAATAGTATACATATATGAAATTCAGATGATTATAATAGTTTAAACATCATGTAATGATTATTAAGGTGCATGGTGTATATAACACAGCAAAAAATACATGTAAATAAGCCCAAAATTAATCTATGTATGTAATAATAAAACAGTAATAATATGCAGAGCTTATTTATACAGTCACTCATTGGGAAAATATATATTACACGTTTGAAGAATATTCAAGATTAATAGTTAAACTATTTTTTAAGCAACATGTAATAAAAGGTCACAATAAACATCAAATGTACATCTCATATATAAGTCAAAATGTACATGGTTACAATTAATGAGACCCATATACATAAGATAAGAAACAAATAGCATTTCATCCAGATAAACTACTTATAAACAATTAATGTGTTCAACTGACAATAACATAATTTTTTACCTGGTATCCGTATAAGAGCACATAACGTGACATTTGAGAAAATGCTGACCATGGTATCACCGGCCTACATAATATCTATAGAGGTTCATAGTAAAATTTAAATTGTAGTATCAAGATTGTTCCACTCTTAATGTAGTATTTCGGTATGAACCATGGTATATATTTTATAGATGGTCATTCAGACCAGGGGGAAACAAGGCCCCAAGGTGAATGATCCAATATTTTTCTTTGTGGCTCAGAATGCTGTGCCATCCCTGTTGGTTGCTCCTATCTCCAGTAATTTTGTCAATAATTGTGAACATAAATTTGGCTTTTGGATGTTTTATGGTGTGTCGATATAAGGCATTGGTTTCTTTCTTATTCTTAATATCACTCTTATGTTCACCCATCCTGATTTTAAGTGATCGTGATGTTTGTCCCACATAGAAAGCTGAACACTGACATGTGGCCAGATATATAACCCAACTGCTAGAACAATTGCCAAAAACCCCTAAGGTCATAAACTCTGCTCGTATTTGCACTTGTAAACTGTTTTATCTTACATACTTGATTGCAAGACACACAATGTCCACATGGGAATGTTCCCAAAAGTTGGTCCCCAGATATGGTCAATTGTTTGTATTTAGCCCCTCCACTCTCCTTGTGTTTATAGTATGAGAATAGGGCTCCTAGGGTTCTGCCCCGTCTATATGAAAATTGACATTTTGATCCCAAAATTCCTCTAAGGTGGTCGTTAGCTAACAGAATATTCCAATTGGCATCTAAAATATTCCTTATAATATTGTGATTCCTACCAAAAGTGGTTACAAACCTTATTATGGGTTCCTGTGTTGTCTTTGGATGAACTCTGTATTTTAATAGTGTATTCCTATCCTGTTTCTCGGACCATGTACTGGCAGAAATGATATCCTGTTGATGATATCCTCTATCTAAGAATCTGTTATAAAGGTCTGCCTTAGCTTGTTCAAAATCCGTTTTCGATGAGCTAATGTGTTTTGCCCTGAGAAACTGTGATTTAGGTATGTTACGGATGGTGTGGCGTGGGTGCATACTAGATGCATGAAGTAAGTTATTATATTGTGGATATTTTCTATGAATTTTAGTACTCAATGTGTGATCAAAATTTCTATAGACTGTTACATCTAGAAAATCAATGGTTTTGGTATCATATGTTATAGTAAATTGAATGCCCCATATGTTACCATTGAGATATTCCACAAATTCCTGTAGATATATGGAATCAGCACGCCACACCAACCAACAGTCATCCAAGTACCTGCGCCATATATCAATTTCCACCATATATATGTTATGTAGTGGATTGTATATAAAACATTCTTGTAGATAAGCCATGAAAAGATCAGCATAAATGGGGGCAAAAGATGCCCTCATGGCAGTACCTTGTAGTTGCCAGTAACATTGTCCTTGAAAGTAGAAGACGTTTTTATTAAGTACATGTTCCGCCACACAGATAATAAGTGTATTGAAACCAGGTGGATAAAGGTTAGTCTTTTCTAACCAATACTGTAATGCCTGCAGCCCGGCCCAATGTGGTATGCTAGTGTATAAAGATTTAACATCTAACGTACACATGAGCCAATGTGGTTCTAACTGGGTGTCTTGTATGATTTGTAAGAATTGGGTTGTGTCCTGTATTCTAGCCCTGACCTCCGTTAATAGTGGTTTTAACTGTTGTGTCAAAAATACAGATAATGGTTCCGTTAATGAACCAATACCTGACACAATCGGTCTGCCTGGTGGTTTGGAAATAGATTTGTGAATTTTTGGAAGTAAATACAAAATTTGTTTTTGCGGATCAGTCACTGTAAGATGTTTTGCCGTATTCTGAGTGATAATACCTTCTTCAACTGCCAAGTCAAGAAAACAGTCGATCTCTCTTTTGAATTTAGTGGTGGGGTCAATGCCCATATGCATATAGCATTTGGTATCTGACAGTTGTTCCAGCCCTTCATTGATATAGTAATCAATGTTAAGAACAACCACCGCCCCTCCTTTGTCTGCAGGCAATATTGCTATGTTATGATTATTTTTAAGTTCGGTTAGGGCCATTTTTTCTGACATAGTGATGTTTTCATTGGTGATATGTGATTCAAAATGAAGAAAGTGTAGATCCCGTAATACAGACTGTTGGAATATAGCCACATGTTTGTTCATAGGTGGCTGAAATTGTGATTTGTGAAATTTAAAGTCAACAGATCTTTGTGAATTGGATTGGTTTTGTTCTGAAAAAAATATTTTTAAATTAAGGTTACGGCAAAAATCCATAACATCTGATACAGTATTGTATTCATCACAAAAGAAACTTGGTACGAATCCCAATCCTTTATTCAATAATTTCTGTTGTTCATCAGTTAAAACAATATCAGATAAATTCAATACATTATTGTATTTAGGTTCTATTGTCTGAGTAGTGTATTGATCAACCCCTCCATTGATTCTGTACCAATTCCAACATTTGTGTTTTCAGCCCCCCCGCCGCTTTCTCCCTTGTCTAAAGAGGCTGTTGGATTGGACCTTTTTCACATTGGTGATTCATGTATTAATGCACTTTCAGTATCGGTATAAGAGGACTCCTCTCCCGAAGTGCTAGTATAAGATTTATCATGGTGTTTAAGGATAGATCTGGGTCTTTTCCTGGTTCTGCCCCTAGTAGACCCAGAATAGGTATCATTAAATCTAACAGATCTCTGGGTGTCAAATGGATGTCCCCTGTTATAATCCATAATATCTCGATTGAATTTTTTGATTTTTCTGTCCTTAGTTAACTTTTCATATGAGGCTAATTCCTTGGACAGCCTGGCTACAGAGCTTTCATAAATTGGAAGTGAATGGTATTTTTTACATTCTGCACTGATATTTTTTACTTCCGATATATTGGTCTCTATAACTCTTTCATAATAGGAGGCCAAGATTTTCACAAAATTCATGGACCCTTCTTGCAATGCTTGATTCCACTCTATGGTTAGTCTCTCTTCAGATCTACTAACCATAGGTTGAAGTCTAATTCTAAGGCCCCGAGGAGCCATATTTTTGTGAATGTATGCTCGAAATAATCTCAAGTGCCAAATGTTGGCCCTAAGACTTTTAAGGCCCTTTTCAAGATTTTGGAAAGTCAATTCACATCCATCTAATGTATTCACATTAGTATTTTTACGGTTATTGCTTGAGACTTGTTCAACTCCAAATACATCAATATCGTCTCGATCAGCACATAACCCATCGAGTATAGTATCCAGGTCCATTTTGTAAATATAATGTGAAAAAACAAATTTTAAGAAAGATGCTAGTTCGTCTGACTACCCAAAGAAACCAGCCCCACACAATCGCCCAAATATTGGGGACATCCAAGAAAACCAAAGTGATGATATTTATTCAGCTAGAGGCAGAACCAGAAAATCCCAGGATATCCAAGACATCAATCTGTTATAATTAATATACAAAAAAACAACAAGAATATCATAAACCAGTATAAGATATCAGATCTATATACCAAATTATAGAGATTTAGAACATAAATGTTTTTTGGCCCCCAATGAATATAGGGATATTAATATTACTAGGTGGTCACAAGCAAATATCAAAAAAAAATTTTGGATGTGATAGGCTGGTTTTATAGTTCTAAAAATCCAGCACCCTATGATCCTAGGTTTAAACCATATGTATTCAACAGTGTGTGACAAGCCAACAAACCTGGAAGCCCCTAGTATTGGGTATGGCCAAATATACATACAAATATCAATAGTACTAGTTTATGAAACCCCTGTTTACCATATGGCAGGAGAGCCCTTCAGTATGTAAATACCATATTAAGTTATGAGATTAACCGACAATCTGTTTAGATTTATTCACCAAATAAAACGTTGTTATGTATAGTTGCCCAAATTCACCCAAAATGGTCTCAAATTAGCTTATTTTTCCACAGGGGTTCCACCATGTATGTAATCAAACATGTATATATGTTAAGAACAACTGGCCACAGAAGCCTACATCTAATCATACAACTGGCATTACCCTTTCCTTTCGATTTATAACCCCAAACTTCAGTCAGTAATCAATAGGTTCTAGTGTCCATCAGATTTATATATAACAGGATATTCGCTTAGGTAAAGTCACCAAACAGGTTATGATGTTGACCCTATATGTGTAGAAAATGCCCAAACGTTTGTCAAAACAATTTGTTTCAAGGCTACAATCCAATTCAACATAACAGAGTTTTAAATATTTCAGGTATTCCTATTAAATATTCATAATGTAAAATAATTCTGACCACTTCAAATACATAGGATTCATGAAGGCACTAAATATGCAATAGTTATTATTTATGTTCTGACTTTAAAATAACTCTTATTTATTCATATAAAAAGGCTGTTATAAATAATACCCTATATTAAATATGTACTTATTTGAGTTATTCACAAATCTTCCAGACCCAGTATAGATGGCAAAATTATAAAAATGTGTTTCAACTCATATAACACTGTCCCATGAAAGTTGTTAGTAGTGGTCAGATTGTGTATACTCTCCCAACTTCAGAGAATGTAATAATCATCCAAAATAAAGTATATATGCAATCTCAGGGCCATTCATTCCAATTCTCCAAGCATACAGTACCTATGTTATGAGTTCCAAGATATGTTAAATATTCTGTAAAGAACAGATATACTTGCAATTCAAAAGCAGTGGTCTGTTTAGATGTATGTAATTTTGTCCAATATTTTATATTGGAAAAACTGAGCGGCATCTCACTCAAAGAATATACGAACATGAATATGCCATAAAGAAAATCAGCTTAAACAATGCTTTGGCTAAACATGTTAGTGAGTTCACTAGTCATCAATTCTTTTTTATGGCTATAGACCATGTAAACATCATGGAAAAGGAACCATGGGGGGGTGTATCTAGAACTCAAAGAACTAAAATGGCAAATTAGAGTTCAAGACGATAAATGGCCAGGAATTAATGAACGCACTTCCATAGCACCTGTATTAAAATTGAAACCACTACAAAGAAAGAAAATGATTTAATGACATGCATTTTAAGTTATGTTTTGTATGCTATCATAATTGTTCAGTTTTGTGCATCCTATTATAATGGTTCATTTATTAGCAAATATTTACATTCTCCTTGTTTAACATCATTTGATGCAACATAATTACATTTTTTATATGTAAAAAAGAATTTTTATGACATTTTAAACATTTTTAAATTTTAAATATTTTAATATTTTAAATGTCAACTTATTAGGTATTTAAAATGTATATTGTGTGATAATTTCAAGTTATTTGTGAGCAAATCCATATATTGGGTTGATGGGAAGCAGTTAGATAACCCAATGTGATTATATATATATATATATATATATATATATATATATATATATATATATATTTGTTAATTTATGTTAATGAGAGTCCAATGGAAAACAAAGTGGCGACATAAAAGGAAATGATGTAACACATTTTAAATGTCTGAGGAAGTTTAACAGAGATTTAAATGAAAGGGCTAACACTGTATGTCTTATCATTAAAGTATTAATTCTTTTATACCATTCAAGTTCGTGGTTTGTAGCTGAAGAGACGTGGTGCATTGGTATTAATTTTATTCAGTTTGTTTGTTTTCGTTCATCAGTTTGTCAATATAAGTACATCTCTCACAGGTCTGAGTGATGGGAGGTAAGAAGAGAGGGTTGTCGGTATACAAGAGGCAGTTGCTACATTGCCTCAGGATGCCCAAGTTCGCCAGGTTAACAGAAGAAAGCACAGGGACCTGACCTTTAGACATCCCTGGAGGGGTGGGCATTAATAATAAGTACTGGAGTTGTTTCCTTGTAGAACATTTAATGTTGGCAGCAGTTTTGTGTGCTACAATAATTGATACAAGAAGTCTGGTATGGTAAAGTGCTAGACTAATAAGCTAGTAAAAGCGCAGGAGAGGAGAGAACTAGCAGTTCTAAGGAAAAAATGAAGAGCAGACTTTGGGGCCTCTCAGAAGCTTACAAACAGTCCTGGATACAGCAAATCTGTATCTGGACTAGACAAGTTACTGCTAAGATGGGAAACAAGTGCAACATGGGCTTTTAAACCAGAAAATTAAAAGAGATGGAAAAACTTCCCAAATGGCTAATAAGGTACAAATTTTGGTCCAGAAACCACTCCTCTTGTGGTAGATGGGCTACCTAGTGTTTACCACTCCCACTAATAAGCTAGAAGGCTTCCCTCCAACACAGAAAGGCTTGGGGGACTCAGAAGCTTACATACAGTCCTGGATACAGCAAATCCGGATCTGAACTAGACTAGTTAGAGAAAAGGTGGGAAAAGCACAAACGTGGGCTTTTAGACCAAAAATTTGAAGGAAATGGAAAAAACAGCCCAAACAGCCAATAAACTACAATATCTGGGCCATAAACTGCTCCTCTTGTGGTAGATAGGCTACCTAATGCTTATCATTCCCACTGACAAGCTAGAAGGCTTCCCTTCGACACAGAGAGGCTTGGGGGGTTCAGAAACTTACAGTCCTGGATACAGCAAATCTATATCTGGATTAGACTAATTACAGGAAAGGTGGGAAACAAGAGGAAATGCAGGCTTTTAAACCAGAAAGTTGAAGGAGATGGAAAAAGTACTCAAATGGCCTATAAACTACAATTTCCGGGCCAGAAACCACTTCTCTTGTGGTAGATAAGCTACCTAGTGCTTGCCACTCTCACTGATAAGCTAGAAGGCTTCCCTCAACACAGAAAGTCTTGGGGGGCTCAGAAGCAAAACTGTTCCTGGACTGGGCTAGCTACAGGATAGGTGGGAAACAAGTGCAAATGCAGCTTTTTAGACCAAAAAGTTGAAAGAGATGGAAAAACTGCCCAAATGGTCAATAAACTACAATTTCTGGGCCAGAAACCACTCTTGTGGTAGATAGGCTACCTAGTGCTTACCACTCCCACTGATAAGCTAGAAGGCTTCCCTCCAACACAGAAAGGTTTGGGGGGCTCAGAAGCTTACAAACAGTCCTGGATACAACAAATCTCTATCTGGACTAGACTAGTTACAAGAAAGGCAGGAAACAAGCTTATAATTATTTTTTGTTACAGAAAAGCAGCTAAAACAGCACTAAAAATTCAAGTGCAGTTGCAGTACAAGCTAGCACACTTGAGTGTGTAGCAATATTAAAGCAATTTATTTAAATTGTATTCTGAAATGAATTCAATTATTGTTTAATTCAACTCTGAACAGTTAAAAAGTGCAAAAAAAATACTTATCAGTTGAGAAGCACATTCAGTTAGAACACAAAGTAAAGTGCAAAGAGAGAAAGGAGAATCAGAAGACAATTCAAGGTTAAGGGCCTAAGTGTATTGGCCTACTCAAATGTTCTCTCTGTATTAGGTAGAATAAGCTAATGACACTAGACTGATATAGAGCTGAACAGATGGGACTGGTAGGAGTGTCTGAAATCAAAATATAATCTCACTGTACCCGATTGAATGAACAAATGAGATGGACCCAGGAGGAGTGTTCAAACGCAAATTTACAGGAGGGGCAGACATTTCCAAACCCACCAAGATAAATACCACAACAAGAGAGAGACAGAGAGATCACAATATTCAGTGAAGAAAATAAATAAACAGAAAAATAAAATGCAGTACTATCTTATAACACTGCAAGTTTTTACTTATCTCAGCTTATAATAAAGTTGATGTAGGTATATGACAGCTAACCAAACAGCTCAAATATTCAGCTATTCAGCAGAAATAAATTCAGAGATAAGTGACTAAGACAAATAAGCACAGAGAAACCCTCTAGGCTAAGAGTTCAACATCGAATATCAATGAAGTGAGAACAATAACCCCCACCTACAGCAGACAGAGAGATCACAATATTCAGTGAAGCAAATAAATAAACAGAAAAATAAAATGCAGTATTATCTTCAACACAATATTCAATGAAACAAACAGAAAAAGAAAATGCAGTATTATCTTATAACACTGCAAGTTTATATGTTTCTCAGCTTGTAATAAAGTTGATGTAGGTATATAACAGCTAACCAAGCAGCTCAAATATTCAGCTATTCAGCAAAAATAAATTCATAGATAAGTGGCTATGACTTATATGCATAGAGAAACCCTCTAGGCTAAGAGTTCAACATCAAATATCAATGAAGGGAGAAAAAAACACTTACTGCAGAGAGACAGAGAGATCACAATATTCAGTGAAGCAAATAAACAGAAAACTAATATGCAGGACTATCTTTAACACAATGATCAATGAAACAAATAAATAAACATAAAAATAAAATGCAATACTATCTTATAACACTGCAAGTTTGTACTTATCTCAGCTTGTAATAAAGTTGATGTAGGTATATAACAGCTAACCAAACAACTCAAATATTCAGCTATTCAGCAGAAATAAATTCAGAGATATGTGACTAAGAATTACAAGCACAGAGAAACCCTCTAGGCTAAGAGTTCAACACTGAATATCAATGAAGTGAGAACAATAACCCCCATTTACTGCAGAGAGACACAGAGATCACAGTATTCAGTGAAGCAAGTAAATAGAAAAATAAAATGCAATGCTGTCTTTAACACAATATTCAATGAAGCAAATAATCAGAAAAATGAAATGCAGTACTATCTTATAACACTTCAAGTTTGTACTTAGCTTGTAACAAAGTTGACGTAGGTATATAAGAGCTAACCAAACATCTCAAATATTCCATTATTCAGCAGAAATAAATTCAGAGATAAGTGAATAAGACTTATAAGCACAGAGAAACTCTCTAGGCTAAGAGTTCAACATTGAATATCAATGAAGTTAGAACAATAACCCCCACTTACTGCAGGGAGACAGAGAGATCACAATATTCAGTGAAGCAAATAAACAGAAAAATAAAATGCAGTACTATCTTTAACACAATATTCAATGAAACAAATAAAGAAACAGAAAAATAAAATGCAGTACTATCTTATAACACTGCAAGTTTGTACTTATCTCAGCTTGTAATAAAGTTGATGTAGGAATATAACAGCTAACCAAACAGCTCAAATATCAGCTATTCAGCAGAAATAAATTCAGAGATAAGGGACTAAGAATTATAAGCACAGGGAACCCTCTAGTCCTGATACAGATTTGCTGTATCCAGGACTGTTTGTAAGCTTCTGAGCAGTGCCAAAGTCTGTTCTTCAATGTTTCCCTTAGATCTGCTAGTTCTCTCCTCTCCTGCACTTTTACCAGCTTGTTAGTTTAGCCCTTTACCAGACTCCTTGTAGCAATTATTGTAGTACAGTAAAGTGCTACCAGCACTAAACGTTCTACAAGGAAACAGCTTCAGTACTTGTTAATGCCAACCCCACCAGGCATGTCTAAAGGTCAGTTCCCTGTACTTTCCCCTATAAACCTGGTGAACTTGGGTATCCTGAAGCAATGTAGCAACTGCCTCATGTACACTGACAACCCTGTCCTATTACCTCCCAACACTCAGACTTGTAAGAGATGCACTTATATATCCAAACTGAAAGCCACGCACTCTCCAGCAAAGACCAGAATAGCTGGTCAAGAGGAGAAGGTCAACACTTGCACCACACCACATGGAACACATAGCCCTCCAGAACATACACCATCATTGCCTTCACATAAAAACACAAATCACACACCCACCTTCATGGAGGCTCTCAATAAAAAAAAAAATATAACCAAACAGCAGAGACCACCAAGGCAGAAACGCACTTGACCACCATAACACAACACTAATCACAAGACACATAACTCTCATAAACAGTGTGCCACTCAACCAAAGCCCATGAGGCAAAACAGCATGCCCAACACACTAGTCATAGGTGACTCTATAGTGAGGCACACTGATGTCCCACTCACTAGGTTGAATAAGGAGAAAGTAATAGTCAGCTGCCTGTCAAGTGCCAGGATCCACCACATAACACATGCACTAAAGTCCCTCAACAACAGATCCAAATATGACTCTGGCATTGTACATGTGGGTGTGAATGACCTAAGATGTACCTCACTGGACTACATGAAAAGAGACATGGGGGAGATCTGGGATTATGTAGCCCAGGCAGGTATGACCTGAGCCCTAAGCAGCATCCTACCATCACCCACAATGATACTACAGTACAAGCAGAAAATGATTGATTTCAACAATTGGTCAAGTTTCTGGTGTCATTCTAAATGGATGCAGTATCTGTCTGCCTGGGATGACATGATTGGCAGACCTCGATGCTTTGCCAGAGATGGCCTGCATCTGTCACCCCTGGGGTTCTGGATACTGGCCAAGGCTCTTGCCACCCCTATAGTGCCTTTTTAGGCGGTGTTCCAAAGACCAAATTACCACCATAACAGCTACAAACAAATGCAATTTGAGGGTCATGTTGCTCAATGCTAGAAGTCTAAATCTCAAAAGGCACTCAATCAAAGTACTCCTTAAAATGGAGAACATCGATATTTGTGCTGTAACAGAGATCTTGTTCAAGGCAGCAGAAAGCACCCCTGCACTACCAGGCTACAACTCATTCCACACCTTTCAGCCCCAGAACTTGGACCAAAGATCCAAAAGTGGTGGTGTTTCCATATTCATAAAGGATGCACACACCTCCAGACTGGTAGCCCAACATAATGCATCTGAGATACTTCAGGTGCAACTAACATTGGGTAAGATAGCGATTCAGGTTGTAGCCTGCTACAGGTCCCTAACCATGTCCCAAGATTCACACTCCACATTACTTAAACACCCTGGAAAATATTAGGGTCCAACCTAACACTCTCATACTGGGCAACTTCAACTACCCGTCCATTAACTGGGAAAACTACTCATGTACCAATACACTTGCCCAACGCTTTCTGGAATTCATTAATTCCAATGCCCTGGACCAACTCGTTCTTACCCCCACTAGAGCTAGCAACATCCTTGACCTGGTCATTACTAACATGGGTGACCGTTGCTCTACACCAATAGTCAACTCCTCCCTGGTTAGATCCAATCACAAGCAACTCATCTTGATAATCTACATCCCTCTCACCCCCCCCCCCCCAATAAAGGTAACCACCATGAAAAACTTCTCCAAAGCTAACTTTGGGCTCCTAAAAACAGAGGTGGCTAACTTCATGGCACCCATGCATATGGAGAATAGTTGCATGACCGCCATATCATACACCAGTGCACTGTACGAACACTGTCAAAGGAAAAAAACTTCAAAGATCAATTCACATAAGGTTCAGGTACGGCACCTTTTATTACTTGCAGCAAGGAGACAAAACATGCAGATACAGGATTTTGTCCAGATTACTAGTGCGTAGTATGCTTCTTTTATACAGTTCTATGAAATGTTACTTTTCTATGGTTGACGTAGTTAGACACAGCTTTCTGTATTGTTCTATAGAAAATGTTACCTAGATTTCCTGCTGACATGTTCAGATTTGAAACTCACTATGTGTTACATAGAAAATGTTACTTGGAATTCCTGCTGACATGACTGGATTTATGAAAAACATTTCAGAAAAAACAACCTGGCCTTGGGGGCTTATTTTTAGCCTACTACAAACTTTCTATTCTTCAATTGGGCAGTTCTAATATATATGTGTTACATTTCAAGGTACATTTCTAGCTTAGGTACAAGTAAATGCTGATTACATTTTATATTTTCAAACAGCCTTTGTTTTCATTATCAATAGCTTCTGCAGCTGTGTATTTTCTCATAGCATAAGCAGAAAATTAATAACTCTTTGTTTAAGTCTCATGACATTAGTAACATCTATTATTATTTTCATGACATTAGCAGAAATCAAATGCTTTCCTTTTAATTTCCAAAGCATAAGAAGATCATAGCTGCACATATTTTTATGACATAACAGGATTGGAATGTCTCAGCAGCTCATGCAGATTTATGCAGTGTGAAATAGAATAAATGTGTTAACCCTTTTTAAACCTTGAATGCACTAAGCATATTACTAATACATATTTTTCTAACATTTCCCCCCTTTTAATACCTTTATTCTACTTTCAAAATAAGCATAAACCATTTTTCTTCCCCTAACCTCTTCCTACTCAGGATTTGCAGTTAAGAGAGTCATTCAGTTTAAACTTATGAAAACATTTTCAATTTTTCAACAATTCTTCAAGTTCAGCACCTTGGTATAAGGTTTCTGAAACAGACATGTCTATAAAGTCTTTAATCAGTCTTTTCATGCAGGGGATGCAGCAGCAAACACATACAACCAGTAGGATCATTCCTACACAGATGGCAATCAGGATGTTCATCAGGATACTGCCCCACCCCCCAAACAATCTCTGGAAAAAGTCCATCAAAGGATTTGGTCCTGGTTTGGTCATGGCCGACACTTGCTGAATTACCTCAAGGTGATTGTCTATCTCATGTTTGTGGTCAGGAATATACGAACAGCAATCCTCCCAGATTAAAGCGCAAGTACCTCCTCTCGCCGCTAGGGTGAAGTCAAGAGCCATGCGGTTTTGAAGCACTACAGTTCTCATGGCATTCAATTCATCAGTTACCAATTCTAGGGTGGAAAAGGTCGCATTACTCATTACTTCGAGAAGTTTAGACAGTTTTCTCAGCTCCCAGATCAATTTTGTTGCTCCATATGCTGGTAATATGCCTGCCCATAATATAACAGTATCACTCAAGTCCATGTGTGTCAGTCCATCGCCCAGAGCATGATGGTTTTTCCAGCATGCATTGATTTGCCCCACTGGATTGGCAGGTTTCTTGATGATTTCTCGAACAATCCGAATTTTCCCTTAAAGTAAAGCTGCTGTGTGTCGTATGGCCGGAACCAGGTAGCCCAAAAAACAACTGCCGGAACAATTCTCAGGTAACCACTTGTATGCTTTCCTACCACATACAAAATAACAGTCCTCTACTTTGGTAGTAACTTTACTATGAACATACACTTGTCCTGCGTGAAACATTTTTCTGTTGATTACAGACAGTTGTTTGTAGAGAACAGAATCATGTTTTACTTCCTCAATTGTTTTGTGCATCAATTCAAAAAATGAATCATAGTCTGTATTGCAATAAGATCTGGTATTATCAGATTTAGTGTAGCATCTATAAGGAACAGTCACATTGCAGTTGCTATAAACCCACCTGAACAGTATCATTCTTGTAAAAACACACAGCTCCCTTTTGTTGAACAGACAAGTGCAATGCTATTTTATCTTATGATGTAATAATTGATGTATCATGAATCAGGTTTTCCCAGGTCTCATTGACTCCTAGGGGGACTGAAGTTAACAGTAACCCCCCATATGCTGTTGGCAAAGCTGTGCAAATCCAGCAATTCGAAACATTAAAGGTCTCAGCATACACATATTTGATTGCCTGGTAAGTGTTGAAGTTTGGGTGCCACTCTACGTGCAACTCTCCACGTTTATTCAGTTCAGTTTGTGTGGCGGAGAAAAGGAATGTTCACAACAAAAAGATTATTGTCCCTAGTACAATTAATAGGATGATTATGCAATACTTCTGAGGAAATGGTTGTTCTGCATTCCTGTTTTCTCCGACTCTTCCGAGTTTTATTTGGATTTTTCTGGATTCTATCATTTTTCCTTTTGACATGTGATCTTACTCTCTGCCCTAATAGGACCTTCAGCACCAATGGCTTCTTCACTGGTGTTGAGACGGATCAGTCCTATTGATCTGACCCCCCTTTGTAGCCAGACTTTGTGCTGAGGGCCCCAATGGAGAGGTAAGATTTTTGTCCAGTTCAACGTTCTTAACTAATTTGCAGTGCATCAGGTGGATCCACGAGGCTTGCTCCACAATTTTGACTACAGTGGGTATCGAAAGAAGCACCTGGTATGGACCTTCCCACTTTGGTGACGTCCAATTTTTATTTTTAATGACTTTCACCCAAATCCAGTCCCCAGGGATCACTGCCACTTCCAATGTTTCGGTTTGTTCTTTATCTGAAACAGAATTTGACTGCAACAGATGTTTAGAATTCAACAAATTTCTCATATATTCAGCTAGTGTATAGTCAGCTTCCTGGTCTGCGAGCATGAGAAATTTCCACTGGGGTGTATAATAAGCCCTTCCAAACAGTTTTTCAGAAGGAGTCAATCCTTTTGCAGTCAGAACAGTTCTCATGCTCAACAGTGCCAGGGGCAGACAATACACCCAATTCTTTCCTGTTTCTGCTATTAACTTTCTTAATTTATTCTTTAATATTCCATTATGCCTCTCAACTAGCCCTGCAAATTGCGGATGGTATGCACAATGATTTTTTAAAGAAATACCAAAATGCTTACTTAACTGCTGTATGGTTTGGTTTGCAAAGTGTGTACCATTGTCACTGTAGATCCTTTCCAGAATGCTGAATCTAGGGATGATTTCTTTGACAAGAACTTTTACTACTGTGGCTGCGTCTGGATTTTTGGTTGGAAAGGCTTCCACCCATCTGGAAAACAAATCTACAATGACAAGACAATACTTCTTATTTTCACATTTGTTCAATTCTATAAAATCCATACAGATAGTGTGAAACGGATATGGTGGTGTAGGGAAACTCCCTTACTTGGGCTTTAATGCACCTTTTGCATGATGTTTGTTACAAATTTGGCACATCAAACAAAATTTTTTAGAGTAGTTTGTAAATCCATATGTTGTGAACACTCAGTTCGCCAGCTGTACCATCCCCCCTGTTGAGACATGGCATTGCCCATGGCTCAACAAAGCTGCATATCTAAACAAATTAGATGGTAGTATCGGTTTCCCTTCCTTAGAGATGTACAGCCCCTTTTCGAGAATTGCTCCTAGTTTTACCCATCTTTGTTTTTCAGCTTGCGTAGTGAGTGTCTGCATTGTCTTTAACATTTCTAAGTCTAAAATCTCAGAGGGTTGTAGTTCTTCATTTAAAATAAATACTTCTGAAGCTGTTTGTTTTACAGCTGTATCAGCTCTCAAATTACCTTTTGAAATCCTATCTTGTTTCCTGGTATGAGCTGTGCATTTACAAATGGCTACTTTCTGAGGTAACTGAATAGATTCTAAAAGATCTAAAATAAACTGTGCATGATTGATAGGTTTGCCAGTAGATGTTATCATTCCTCGTTTTTTCCACTGTTGCGCAAAAACATGTATAGTAGAAAAAGCGTACTGGCTGTCAGTAAAAATGTTTACACATTTACCCTTTGCTAAGGTACATGCCCGTGTCAAGGCAATCAATTCTGCTGCCTGTGCAGATAAGTTGTGTGGTAAAGGTTTTGCTTCTATAATCTCAGTATCAGAAACTACTGCATATCCTACTAGGTTCTGTCCTGCAGGACCCCTCTTGCACGAACCATCCACGTAGTATGTCACCTCGGCATCATCCAAGGGGACATCCATGAGATCTTTTCTAGGTAGTGTCTTTTGCTCAATCACCTGCAGGCAGCGGTGTGGTGTGCCGTCTGCAGGGGTTGGGAGCAAGGTAGAAGGGTTCAAAGTCGTGCATCGTTCAATTGTCATATGAGGTTGGCTCAACAATATAGTCATACAGGAAAGATGCCTAGCAGGGGAAAGATATGCTACCTTCTCTTGCAGTAAAATAATCGTGACTGCATGAAGTACTCTCAAAGTGAGAGGGTGGAATAAAACTACTGAGGCCGAAGCCTGTACTGCCATTGCAACTGCAACTACTGCTTGTACACAGTGGGGTAAGGACAATGCCACTGGCTCTAGTTGTGATGAATAGTAAGCAATGGGGCATTGCTTGTCCCCATGCTGTTGTGTTAACACTGATGTCATATAACCTTGCTTACAATCTACAGTTTGGAAAATATGTTTATGGTAGTTTGGTAATCCCAGAACTAATGAGGACGCTATTAACTGTTTCAGTTTGCAGAAAGCAGATTCTGCCTCTGGTGTCCATTGTAACAAATGCTGTGCTGCCATAGGCATTTTATATATCAGGTCAGTCAAAGGTGCAGATTCCAAGGCATAGTTTGGAATCCAGCTCCGACAAAAATTAGTTGTACCCAGGAAGGGCATCATTTCCTTCTTGGTAGTGGGTTTTGGTGCTTGCAAAATTGCTACTTTTCTGTCCTCATCTAATGTTCTACCTTCCTTGGATATTACATATCCTAGGTATTCGACTTTTTTTTTTCCAAAGCTGCAGTTTATTTTTATTTACCTTATGTCCTTCAGCGGCTAAGAATCGTAATAGCGCTATGGTATCTTCTTTACAATCTTGCTGAGTGGAGGCTGCCAGCAGGATGTCATCAACATAAAGTAAAATCTGACTGCCTCTTCGTGGGGTAAATCCCATCAAGTTGCTTGCCATTTCTTGTGAGAATATTGTTGGACTTTCACAATATCCCTGTGTTAGTCATGTATATGTATACCTTTTCCCCTGAAATGTGAATGCAAACCAATACTGGCTGTCAGGGTGTATCGGTATCGAAAAGAATGCATTGCTGATATCTACCACAGAAAAATACTTCTGTTGAGGTTTTAAATCATTCAACAGTGTGTGTGGGTCTGGCACTGTAGGTGCCCTTGGTATTACTCTGTCATTTACAGCTTGTAAATCTTGGACCATACGCCATTCTCCATTTGCTTTTTTAACAGGAAATAAGGGTGTGTTACATGGTGAATCAGGAGATTCCACCAGCACCCCTTCCTTAAGTAAAGCTGCTATGATAGGTTTGATTCCTGCCTCTGCATCTTTTCTTAGGGGATACTGTCTTTTTTGTGGTCTAAATGCTGACTTTGGCGTGATAGTAACTGGTCCTGCTGTACGAATAAGTCCTACATCTGATTTTCCTGTTGACCAGAGAGTTTCTGGTATATTCTGTAAGGCATTCTCTTTCTCCTTTAATAGCAGTGCTAATCAGCTGTCCTTGCTAGACTGCAAGTGCACGGCTGGGTGGGACTGAGTTACCCAGTTCAACTTCTGTATTTGTACTCCCTGTTCTGACAGTTCTAATTCTGTCTGTTTTTCCCATCTCGTGACTTTTTCTCCTAGGTCTGCCCATTCTATGTTTTTGTCCTTGGTTAAGCTAACATGTGGTAATCGATTAGATTTATAAAGTGCAAAGAATTCCCAGGGCAATGAACAGCTGGCTGCACTGTTCCCTTCTGTATCCCAGTACAGATTACGTGATATCAATCTGTTTGCATGATTTTTAAACAATTCTTGCTCATATTCCTTATCAGGTCCTGATGTGTTACAATAATACAGGGTACAGTGCAACAGATGTTGTTTATCAATGTCAAGGGAGGGGAACTTGCTGATGGCTACATTCATTAATTCTTCTGTCACAATCCCTGGACCAGTCATAACCAAATCCTGGCTGTACCAATAAAACATTTCGCCCTCCGATTGCACTGCAATGGTATCAGTTTGTCGCTGTGTTTCCATACCCTGCATGGTTGGGACTACTGCTATACCAAATAGCTGCATAAGGTCTCTGCCCAAGAGGTTTACTGGGCATTTTGCAGAAACAACTATTTTGCTTTTCTGAGTCAAT
Organism: Protopterus annectens; assembly: GCF_019279795.1. NCBI lineage: Eukaryota > Metazoa > Chordata > Ceratodontiformes > Protopteridae > Protopterus > Protopterus annectens. Next base: position 339,888,450 of record NC_056737.1, read on the forward strand.
CCTGAAACAGGATCAGTTATTGCAATATTACGGGAGAGGGGCTCCCGATACAGCTGTCCATTAGCTGCTTTTACCAGTATGTAATCAGGTGACTCTGAGTTTTCTGGCAGTTTGGAGGGATGTATCAGGGTTAGTGATGCCCCTGAGTCACACAAGAATTTAACCTCCCTCCCTTCTACCAAGAGTGTAATTTCTGGTTTTGTGTCTGCTAAATAGAGCTCCAGGCTCAATAAAGCTAGGTCTAATATTTCATTCTCTTCGCTATCATTAATTTCTTGCACTTCCTCTATCTCTTCTGTCACATCCTCTACTCCCTCTATCACATTCTCATTTGTCCTTTCTCCGCTATCCCCTTCTAGTGATTCCTGACTACCATATAGTCAGTCCTCACCCTCCTTGTATTCCGTGGTTGCCTTCTTGTTTTTTCTGCAATCCCTTGCCAAGTGTCCCTTTTTACTGCATTTGAAACATTCACCCCTTTTCTTTCACCCTTCAAAGTCCTCTGATTGCTGATCAGATTGTTTGTTTCCCTGTGCATTTTTCTTGCCCTTTTTCCCGGACTGTACTACATAAACTTCTGCTCCATCTTCTACAGAAAATACTTGAGCTTTCTTTTTCTTTTTACTATTAAAATGCCTTTTGGCATATTTAAGTAATGACTGTAACCTGCTTTTACGATGATCTACCATGTGTTTTGTAATAAAACTGCTTATGGGTGCAATACTGCCTTTTAAGAATGCATTCTTTAACTGCTGTTCATATGGGGAATTTTGTGTTTGATCTTCAGGAATCTGCATTCTACAGTGGTTATTAAAACATTCTAATAATCTGGCATAATACCGGTCAGTAGTTTCACCTTCTTGTTGGATGCATTGATTAATGCAAGTCCAGTCTGCCCTAGGCTTCCATTTTTCAGAGATGCAGTCTGTAAGACCTTTTACTCTGTTGTCTAATTCTGCGCTGCTATGTGGGAGGGGTCTATGTGCAGCATCACGGGGATTCCAGTTGCCACTAATCATGTGCCAATCTGGCCCCACAATTTGTCTAACTACTTTTTCTACCTCTTCCCCGTTTAAGTTATAACTCAGCCTCATTCCTTGTAAATCTTCTGAGAACTTTCTAAAATTAACTTTTGGATGGGGAATTCCCTCAGTGGCTTTCCAGATATCTTCCGGAGTCCAGGGTCTATATACTAAAATAGTTGGGTCCTGACCGTCTTGTCCTGCCTGAGGATTAGGTACTTCTATAAGTGGGCATATTTCTTCTTCACGCATAGATCGTGAATTCTTAACCATTTGATATAACTCAATGCCTTTAATTGAGTTACCTGCCCGTGTTCGAGACCTTGTCCCAATGGGATCTCTAATAAATGGTTTTACTTTTGCAATGTCTCTATTTTCAGTGACAACAGGATATCGTGGGGGGAGGACTAACCTGTTCACTTGCTTCATATTCTGGTAAGGGAGGCGGAGGGGCCGATGCTATTATTAAGTTATTGTCCTCCTTATCTAAAAACATTGTTTTTGAATTGTTGTTCTTTTGTTCCCTACGGTTTACTTCCTTAGTCCACCTGTGTGCTTGAGGAATTCCTAACTGGCGTTGCTTTTTTACTCGACCATTGGAATCGGTTTTGAGCTGTTTAACAAGTTTGATAAGCGAGGATTTTTCTAATTTACCATCGAATTTGTACTTATTAACCCATTTTGAATAGTATTTAGTATTGTCAGCGCGCTGCGACTGCATGTATTTCGCATCTTTGGTTAACGGCGGATTTTGGGGTCTTTTTGTGCAATTATTACCCATTTTGTTCTACCCTTTTGATCGTTACATAACTTCTCCCATTTTTAACGTGGTACCACGGATTTTGTCATAGTCTCTTGTCAGAGGAAAAATATACTTTAAAAATGATCAATACACGGTAGGTTCAGGTTAAGGCACTTTAATCTTGCAGCAAGGAGACAAAAACATGCTAATACAGAGTTTGTCTAACTAGAATCAGGAAATACCAGCATTCTTATACATTTTCTAATAAGACATTGCCTACCAAGCTGACATAGCAGATCACAAGTTTTAACATCATCATTACATAGCAATTGTTTTCATACTTTTCTGTTTGTACTATCAATTTTTGTGAGAAACTTCCTAAGAAAAATAACTTGGCCTTGGCTACTACCGGTTAGATATATGCAATGTTACCATTCAAGGTACTACAGCTAATTTGAGCACAAAGTAAGTATAGATTGCAGTTCATTTCTCCAACAGTTCTTTGTCTTTATCTCTTCCTTCTGCAGCTGTGCACGTTCTCATACCATGAACAGAGCTAATTGTTCAAAATCATAACATTATAGAATATAGCATTGTTCATTCATTGCTTCCTGACCTAGCAGACAATCACCTGTTTTTCAGGTACATTTCCAAAAGGCATAAACATGAATTTTGCTGTGCTAGCAGTTACTAGGTCAGAGGGCATCTTGCAAGTTTCAGAAAGCACACTGCAGTTTCAAAAGCATCTTTTTAGTCTCATATATAACTAAGCTGTATATAAAATAGTGTATATGAAATAGAATGAAAAACATGTTAACTCTTTTAGCTTCTAATTAGCATTAAGTACACACATTAATACATATTTTCTAACATTTCCCCCCTGTTAATACTTTTTAATTCTATTTTCAAAAGCATAAACAGTTTGCTTCTTCTCCTAACCTCTTCCATTCAGGATTTGCAGTTAAGAGAGTCATTCAGTTTAGACTTATGAAAGTGTTTCACTTTTCAACAACTCTTCAATTTCAGTACTTTGATACAAAGTCTCAGAAACTGACATGTCTATAAAATCTTTGATTAACTTTTTCATGCAGGGAATACCACAACAGATGCATGCTCCTAATAGGAGTAATCCCGCACAAATGGCAATCAGGATTACCACAACAGATGCATGCTCCTAATAGGAGTAATCCCACACAAATGGCCATCAGGATGTTCATTAGGCTGGAACCCCATCCCCCAAACAAATTCTGGAAAAAGTCCGTCAGAGGGTTTGGGCCTGGTTTGGTCATGGTCGACACTTGCTGGATCATCTCAAGATGGTCGTTTATCTCGTGCTGGTTGTCAGGAATATACGAACAGTATTCTTCTTTGATTAAAGCACAAGTACCACCTCTCACCGCTAGGGTGAAGTCAAGAGCCATGCGGTTTTGAAGTACCACAGTTCTCATAGCATTTAGTTCATCAGTCACTAATTTGACAGCAGAAAAAATTGCATTGCTCATAACTTCGAGAAGTTTAGACAGTTTTCTCAGCTCCCAAATCGATTTTACTGCGCCATATGCAGGGGTTATGCCTGCCCACGATATAATGGTGTCACTAAAGTCCATGTGTGTCAGTTTATCTTTGTTTTTCACAGAGTTATGGTTTCTCCACCCTGCTTCGATTCATCCCACTGGATTCTCGGGTCTTTTGATTGGACTTCTAGGTTTATTGCTGACCTCTCTGATGTTTCAAATTTTTCCCTGAGGCAAAGCTGCAGTGTGTCGTATGGCTGGAACCAGGTAACCCAAAAAACAACTGCCAGACCAATTTTCAGGTAGCCATTTATATGCTTTTTTCCCCACAAACAAAATAACAATTCTCTACTTTAGTATTGATATAAGCTTGCCCTGCATGAAACATTTTCTTATCAATAATAGAACGCTGCTTTAAAAGAACAGGATTATGTTGTATTTCACTAAAACTTCTATGCATCTTTTCGAAATATGCATCATAGTTTGTATCACAAATAGTTTTTGTCTTACTGGCCTTAATATAACATTTATAAGAAACAGCCACATTGCAATTGCTCCAACCCACCTGAATAGTGTCATTTTTATAAAAACATACAATCCCTTTTTGTGCACCAGGTAGGTACAATGCTATTTTGTCTTGTGATTTCACAGGTGTAGTATCAAAACTCAAGTTTTCCCAGGTCTCATTGACCCCTAGGGGGACAACAGTCATCAATAATCCCCCGTATGCTGTTGGTATAGCTGTGCAAATCCAGCAGTTTGAAACATTAAAAGTCTCAGCATACAAATATTTAATTGCTTGGTAAGTGTTAAAGTTTGGATGCCAGTCTATGAGAACTGCATCACGTTTGTTCAGTTCAACTTGTGTGGCTGGGAAAAGGAAAGGCCACAGCAAAAAGATCATTGTTATCAGTATAGCTATCAGAATAATCATGCAAATTTTCTGAGGTTGTTCTGCATCCCTGTTTACTCTATACCTGGTCATTTTGTTCTCGTTGTACAACAGTAACAAGGTTTTTGTCCAGTTCAAAGTTTTTAACCAATTTACAGTGTGTCAGATGAATCCAGGACACTCGCTCTGTGATCTTGACTGCAGTGGGTGTTGACAGAAGCACCTGGTACGGTCCTTCCCACTTCGGAGAACTCCAATTCTTTTTCTTCAGGACCTTCACCCAGACCCACGTGCCTGGGACTATTGCTGCTTCTGATGGTCTGGTTTGTTCTTTATCTGAAACAGAATTTAACTGCAAAAGTTTGTTATTCAAAAATCGCCTCATATACTCTACAAGTGAACTGTCAGCCTCTTGGTCTGCAGGCATGAGAGGTTTCCACTGAGGTGTATAATATGCCCTCCCAAACAGAATTTCAAAAGGAGTTAACCCTTTTACATTTGGAACAGTTCTCATACTCAACAGTGCCAGAGGTAGACAGTGCACCCAGTTCTTTTGTGTCTCACTAATCAATTTCCTAAGCTTATTTTTCAAAATTCCATTGTGCCTCTCTACTAATCCTGTAGATTGGGGGTGGTATGCACAATGGTTTTTCAGAGAAATCCCAAAGTAACGGCTTAATTGTTGTATAGTTTGATTTACAAAGTGTGTGCCATTGTCACTATAAATCTTTTCCGGTATGCCAAATCTAGGAATAATTTCTTTAACGAGGACTTTTGCGACAGTAGCTGCATCTGGATTTTTAGTTGGAAAAGCTTCCACCCATTTGGAAAGCATATCTATAATGACAAGGCAGTACTTCTTATTTTCAGATTTGTTCAGCTCTATAAAATCCATACAGATAGTATGGAACGGATACGGTGTTGTAGGGAAACTCCCTTGCTTAGGTTTCAATGCCCCTTGTGCATGATGCTTGTTACAAACATGGCATGCTGCACAAAAAATTTTTGTGTAGTTTGTAAATCCATACGTTGTAAACACTCGATTCACTAACTGTACCATCCCCCCTGTTGAGACATGGCACTGCCCATGGCTCAACAAAGCTGCATATCTAAACAAGTTAGATGGCAAAATCGGTTTCCTCTCTTTGGAGATATACAGCCCTTTCTCAAGAATTGCTCCTCGTTTTATCCATTTTTGTTTTTCTACATTTGTAGTAAGTGTCCACATTGTTTTTAACATTTCTAAGTCTAAAATCTCAGATGGTTGTAATTCCTCACTCAAAATAAATACTTCTGAAGCTGAAGCTGCTTGTTTTGCAGCTGTATCAGCCCTCGCATTACATTTGAAATCCTATCCTGTTGCTTGGTATGAGCTACGCATTTGCAAATAGCTACTTTCTGAGGTAACTGAATAGAGTCTAACAAATCTAAAATAAATTGCACATGATTAATTGGTTTACCAGTAGATGTTATCATTCCTCTATTTTTCCACTGCTGCGCAAAAACATGTACAGTAGAAAAAGCATACTGGCTGTCAGTAAAAATGTTCACTCATTTACCCTTTGCCAAGGTACATGCCCTTGTTAAAGCAATCAATTCTGCTGCTTGTGCAGATAAGTTGTGCAGTAAAGACTTTGCTTCTAAAATCTCAGTATCAGAAACTACTGCATACCCCACTAGATTCTTTCCTGTAGGACCCCTCCTACACGAGCCATCCACATAGTATGTCACCTCGGCATCATCCAAGGGAACCATCCGTGAGATCTTTTCTAGGTAGTGTCTTTTGCTCAATCTCCTGCAGGCAGCAGTGTGGTTTGCCATCTGCAGGGGTTGGGAGCAAGGTTGACGGATTCAAAGTTGTGCATCGTTCAATTGTCATATGAGGTTGGCTCAACAGTATAGTCATACAGGTAGTAACAGCAGTGAAAGGTAGAACCACAATGTAGTCCGTCTTCTAAATAGCAAGGTTCCAAGGAATAGGCACAATATAAATCCAAAATCAATTTATTGCAGGTAGAGATGAGCGCTTTCGTGTAGTACTGGCTACGCTTCTTCAGATAAATTTACATTGACAAACTTACATTTAAATATACATTTTTGGCAGGATCATCATTCAATTAAACTTCAATTAAAAACAATCAAAACATTAAATACACTAATTGCACTTTAGAACAGTCAGTTACATGGGTAAAAAGACAAAGGCAGTTGCTAGTCAGCTCTAATAAAAACTGAAAAACTGTTATCACAATTCAAAACACAATCATATGTTATCCTGCTATGTAAATTCTGGACACCTTAGCGGTATATCAACCTAAAGTCCCTGTACCAAACAAATCTAGAAGTCTATCATAAGTAATAAACACATAACGCATATAATCCTGGAACTAATACGATCGTTATACTTAAGCGATCGTATACGCATGTGCTGCGAGCAAAGTTCCGTTGTATATTCTTATATAAGAAGTTTCCCGAGATGTGAAACAGAGACTTATGCTCAAAGCCTAAATACAGAATAAAATTTCAAGAATGTGCTTATGTTCAAACGACTGAACATTATTGAAATACATACCTAAAGTCTAAACCCATCTATAACCTAACTGACGAAATCTATCGTTCTTATAGTAACGGCAAATAATGTTTATAAAAACTGAATATCGCTAATAAATACATATTCTTTGATTTATTTAATGATACACCTAAAATTATAACCTTAAAAATAGCTATAATTCTTATAACCATTAGGATGCAATATACAAGTAGGTCTATAACCTATATATATATGACAAACAATCAATAGGTGTGCTCTAATATGTCAAAAAGCCTACCTATATAAACAAAAAATTGAAAGGTTATAATTTGCATCTATATCCTATACACAAAAGCACACTACTACATAGAAACAAGAATAGTAATAAAATACTATATCCCATAACATTAAAAAATATAAATACATAAACAGTACATAAATAACATATATGTAAATGGTTGCATCTAAAAGTATAAATTTTATATAAAATATTTATACAATCACAACATATATCAATACTACCTACCTCTATTAAAAACTGCCTAAACCTAGCAACACCTCACAAAAATCATGTAAATATACACAACCTAGATACGCATCTAGGGACTCAATTGGTCCTAACTAATGAATGCATATTTACGTAACATGTAATAGTCATTAGAGTAATAAAATATCCAATGAATAGTACCTTAGACTTAAAAGAAGTTCTAATAAATAGACAGCAGAATAGAAATGTATATTATTTCCTCCCTGCTAACACTGGTTTAATAGAAATGTAGTTATTTATGCCCGGGGGTAGGTGAGCGGCTAACTTCAATATCCAGTGTAGCTCAACCCTAGCTAAGGCACTGTCATTATCACCCCCTCTCTTATTAGTTGGCAGTACTTGCAACACTCTGAAGGTAAAGTAATGTGTAGGACAATCTTTTATATGTTTGGCCAATGCGTTAGTCTCATCTTGTTTGCGAATATCATAAAGGTGGTCATAAATACGGTCACGTAACCTCCTCTTTGTCAATCCTACATAGAAGGCTGTACACAAGGCACATGTGGCCAAATAAATCACATTCTTAGTGTTGCAATCGGCATAAAAATTGGGCTGAAAGGTATAATCCATATAAGGATGTAGATAGGATTGTATCTTTGAGAGATTACTACATCTCTTACACTGATAACAGGGATATGTTCCTTTAGTTAGAATCTCTCCTAGAATCAAATTATTGCTGCCTTTGATGTTAGTAACATATTGATCATTACATAACATAAATTTAAGGTTATCACTATTCCTATAACAAAATCTAGGCTTAGCACCAACATAATCCCTAATCTGTTTGTGCATGGTGAGAGCATTCCAATTCTTGGTAACTATCTGTCTTATATTTTCAACGTCACTCGTATTATTTGATGGTGTAATTAACCATATTATCATTGACCTTTAATTTATAAAATTTTTTATATTTATACTGACCAATAATTCCAGAACTTTGTTGATATATTGGTTGGACATCTCCTAAGATCTCTTGCCTTATGTTCCTAACCATAGACAAATCATACCCTCTGTTTTTGAACAAAAGCTCCATTAAATCCGCCTCTCTCTTCAAATCATTCTTAAAACACAATCTAGATATTCTAACAAACTGGCTTCTTACTATGCCTTGGAATGTGTGCCTGGGATGCATACTGTCATATGCCAGTATGGCATTCTTCCATACAGATTTCCTATAAAGTGTTGGTATAATGGTACCTTCACTTGTTAATTTAAGTGTAACGTCTAAAAAGTGAATCTCTTCCGAAGAATGTTCTTTAGTAAATCTCAAAAAATCTGTAGTTGTTTCCTGATATCTCAAGAATGTATCAAAGCTTGCAATAGTACCTTCCCATATGATAAATATATCATCCACAAACCGTTTATAGTATCGTATAGACTTAAATGACACATGATTAAATAGAAACAGTTGTTCCCACCAAAAAACAACTAAATTGGCGTAGGTATTCGCACAGGGGGTGCCCATGGCCACCCCCCCATGTTTGTAGGTAATACCTATCGCCAAACATAAAAACATTGTTGTTCAATATAACTTACAATAACTGGCAAACCAATATAATCCTAGTGTTAGAGAAAGTTGTTTCTTTAGTCAAAAGTTCTCTAATATATTGTATGCCAATATCATTTGGAATCGATGTGAACAACTTCTCTACATCCATTGTAATAAGAAGGTACTGAGTAGTTTTCAAATCAAGACGTATATTATCTAGACTCTCTAACAATTGGTACGTAGCTTTCAAAATGGTGGGACAACCATTAACTACCGGTCGTAAAATATTTTCTAAGAAGGTGGATATATGTGAAGTTATCCAACCTTCACCTGATACTATCGGTCTCATTGGTATGGGCCAAACTTCTTTGTGGATCTTAGGTAACCCTTTCAAAACTGGTACAACTGGATGAGATTTGAAAAAGTAGTCATGTAATTCCACACTAATCTGTCGACACAACAGAAGGTTATATAAAGTGTCCTTCACTGTTTGTATAATTGTTAAGACCTCCTTACAAGTTAAACTCTTATAAGTTGTTTCATCTGACAATAAGTTATTCATACACATCACATATTCTGAAGGGTCTAGAACAACTATGCCCCCCCCCTTTGTCAGCAGGTTTCACTACTACCATGTTGTTAGTTTTTAAATCTATTAGGGCTTTACTCTCACAACTAGTTAAATTATAGTATCTCCCTTTTTTGTCATTAGTAGCAGAAAACAAAGTGTATAAATCTTTTTCACATAAATTCAAGAAGTACTCCACCATAGGAGGCATTGGTGGCATAAAAGTACTCTTATTTCTAAATGGTAACAAAGGCTTAGTCATAGCTGTACCTTCATCACCATTAGAAAAATGTAGTTTCAAACATAACTGTCGACAAAAAAGTCTTAAGTCAACCAAAGACTCTACCAGCATCGATGGAATAGCTGGAATAAAATTTAGTCCCCTGTTCAGAAGACTAGTGGTCGAAGCATCCAATAAAAGACTAGAATGATTAATGACCAGAGAAGGCAATACCTCATTTTCCTGTTTGGTACAGTCTTCTCTTCTGAGTACTTGCGCTTCCTCGGGCCTCTGCTGTTGGAACGCCCTCGTTGATGTTGTATGTATTTCTTCTGGTAAGGTAAAAAAAGTGTTGAAGCATTGTTGGATACTATTGTGTTCTTGGGTATAGCTCCTAATGCACGATTCCCTTGTAGTGCTTCCTGATTAGGAGGGGGTGTGTCTGTATTAGAACATTCAAAAGGATCCAAACTGCTGACTCTCATCAGCGATATGTCAGTCTGATTAGAGGGATTATGACTAGTAGGAAGCAATGGTAAACCAGATGCTGTACTCGCTGTTTCAGTCAGAACAGTTGGCGCCTGTTGTTTATATGGTTGAGATGGAGCTGTAGAACGAGTATCCTGGGATCTCGGCCAAACAAACACATGGCCGTTTTGGAAGTCATTAAAGTCCCTTCTTAATTTACGTTGCTTCATTTTACCAAGTCTATCGCTGAAAGATTTAACTTGTGTGAACACATGACACAGTTTCTCTTTACAGTATACTGAACTGAAGCGTTCAGTTAGTTCTTTATATAAGGCATCTGTTTTGCTACGTAAATCAGTCTCTAGGGGTTGAAAATACTTCAACAACAGTCTCACATAATCAAATCCAAGCTGTATGTTAAGGTCTTACCACTGTTTAAGTAAAGATGGATGTGAGTCCCCATACGTAGGCATGCAGGAAACCCGCATGCCTCTGGGGACTACTTTATGAAACAGGCAAGCATCTAAATGCAATCTCTGCCAGAGATATCTCTGTATCTGATACAGGTTATCTTCTAAGAGTTTCAATAATTCATGAAATTCAATCAAATTCTCACCAGTTTCCTGTGGGTGGGCTGAGCCCACAGCTTCATGGAAATCCAAAGACAATAAAGGGTTTGATTCTTGAAGAAACAATCCCGTCCATAAACGGGTAGTGTCCCTCGGCTCCGGATTAGGAATAAAGGCAATGTTATTACTTTCCATCGTGTGCGTTGAGTTGCAGACAAAAACCAGGAACTAAAAAAGAGAGAAGCAACCCTCCGCTGAAAATACCTCTCACCAAAAGCAAAGAACCAAGTAGTAACAGCAGTGAAAGGTAGAACCACGATGTAGTCCGTCTTCTAAATAGCAAGGTTCCAAGGAATAGGCACAATATAAATCCAAAATCAATTTATTGCAGGTAGAGATGAGCAGTATAGTCATACAGGAAAGTTGTCTATCAGGAGAAAGATATGCTACTTTTTCTTGCAGTAAAATAATTGCGACTGCATGAGGCACTCTCAATGTGAGCGGGTGGAATAACACTACTGAGGCTGAAGCCTGCACTGGCATTGCAGCTGTGACTACTGCTTGTACACAGTGGGGCAGGGATTGCGCCACTGCGTCTAGCTGTGATGAATAGTACGCTATGGGGCGTTGTTTGTCCCCATGCTGTTGTGTTAACACTGATGTCATATAACCCTGCTTAAAATCTACAGTTTGGAAAAATCGTTTATGATAGTTCGGTAATCCTAAAACTAATGAGGATGCTATCAGTTGTTTCAATTTGCAGAAAGCTGATTCTGCTTCTGGTGTCCACTGTAATAAATCTTGTGCTGCCATAGGCTTTTTGAATATCAAGTTGGTCAGTGGAGCAGATTCAAAGGCATAGTTTGGAATCCAACTCCGACAAAAATTAGTAGTACCTAGGAAGGACATCATTTCCTTCTTGGTAGTTGGTTTAGGTGCTTGTAATATTGCTGTTTTTCTGTCTTCATCTAATATTCTGCCTTCTTTGGATATTACATATCCCAGGTATTTGACCTGTTTTTTCCAAAGTTGCAGTTTGTTTTTGTTTACCTTGTGTCCTTGAGTAGCTAAAAATTGTAGTGATGCTATTGTATCTTCTCTGCATTCTTGCTGGGTGGGGGCTGCCAGCAGAATGTCATCTATATAAAGTAAAATCTGGCTGCCTTTCGGTGGGATAAATCCCACCAGGTTACTTGCCATTTCCTGTGTGAATATTGTTGGACTCTCACAATATCCCTGTGTTAGTCGCGTATATGTATACCTTTTTCCCTGAAATGTAAATGCAAACCAATGTTGACTGTCAGGGTGTACCGGTATTGAGAAAAACGCATTGCTAATATCTACCACAGAAAAATACTTTTGTTGAGGTTTCAAATCATTTAATAAGGTGTGTGGATCTGGCACCGTAGGTGCCCTGGGTATAACTGCATCATTTACAGCTTGTAAATCTTGGACCATACGCCACTCTCCGTTTGCTTTCCTAACAGGAAATAAGGGTGTATTACATGGTGAATCAGGAGATTCTATCAATACTCCTTCCTTAAGTAAGGCTGCTATTATAGGTTTGATTCCTATTTCTGCATCCTTTCTCAAGGGATACTGTCTCTTTTGTGGTCTAAATGCTGACTTTGTCGTGATAGTGACTGGTCCTGCTGTACGAATAAGTCCTACATCTGATTTTCCTGTTGACCAGAGAGTCTCTGGTATGTCTCGTAAGGCTTTTTCCTCTTCTTCTAGTAAGAGTGCTATTTAGCTGTCCTCACTTGCCTGCAAGTGCACAGCTGGGTGTGTCTGTGTTATCCAATTCAGCTTCTGCTTTTGTACTCCCTGTTCGGAAAGTTCTAACTCTGTCTGCTTTTCCCACCTTGTGACTTTTTCTCCTAGGTCTGCCCACTTCACATTTCTATCTTTAGTCAAACTCACATGTGGTAATCGATTAGATTTGTAAAGTGCTAGGAATTCCTGGGGCAATGAACAGCTTACTACACTGTTTCCTTCTGTGTCCCAGTACAAATTTCGTAATACTAATCTGTTAGCATGGTTTCTAAACAGTTCCTGCTCATATTCTTTATCAGGTCCTGGCTTGCTACAGTAATATAGAGTGCAATGCAACAAATGCTGTTTATCAGTGTCAAGGGAGGGGGATTTACTGATGGCTATGTTCATCAGTTCTTCGGTTACTGCCCCTGGACCAGTCATAACCAAGTCCTGGCTGTACCAATAAAATGTTTCACCCTCCGGTCGCACTACAAAAGTATCCATTTGTCACTGTGCTTCCATACCCTGCATAGTTGGAACTACTGCTATGCCAAATATTTGCATCAAGTCTCTGCCCAAAAGATTTACTAGGCATTTTGCAGAAACAACAATTTTGCTTTTCTGGGTCATCCCTGAAACAGGGTCAGTTATTGCTATGTTGTGGGAGAGTGGCTCCCGATACAGCTGTCCATTAGCTGCTTTCACTAATATGTAATCAAGTGATTCTGAATTTTCTGGTAGTTTGGAAGGATGTATCAGGGTCTGTGAAGCCCCTGAGTCACACAGGAATTTAACTTGCCTCCCTTCTACCAGAAGTGGAACTTCCGGTTTTGTGTCTGCTAAGTAGAGCTCTAGGCTCAATAATGCCAAGTCTAGTATTTCATTTTCTTCACTATCTGTGATTTCATGCACATCCTCAATTTCTTCTATCACATCCTCTACTCCTTGTATCACATTTGCACTTGTCTTTTCTTGTTTATTCCTTTCCAGTGATTCTTGACTATCTTATAGTCAGTCCTTACCCTCCTTGTCTTCTGTGGTTACCTTTTTATTTTGCCTGCAATCCCTTGCTAAATGTCCCCTTTTCCCCCATTTAAAGCATTCACCCCTTTTCTTTCTCCCTTCAAAATCCTCTGATCATTTATCAGATTGTTTGTTTCCCTGGGCATTTTTCTTACCCTTCTTCCCAGTTTGTACTACAAAGACTTCTGATCCGTCTTCTACTGCAAATACTTGAGTTTTCTTTTTCTTTTTGCTATTAAAATGCCTTTCAGCATGTCTTGCATATTCAAGTAATGACTGTAATCTACTTGTACGATGATCTACCATGTGCTTTGTAATAAAGCTGCTAATGGGTGCAATACTGCCTTTCAAAAATGCATTCTTTAGCTGCTGCTCATATGAGGAATCATGTGTTTGGTCTTCAGGTACCTGCATTCCACAATGGTTATTAAAACACTCTAATAATCTGGCATAATATCTATCAACAGTTTCACCTTCTTGTTGTATGCATTGATTAATGCAAGTCCAGTCAGCTCTAGGCTTCCATTTCTCAGAGATTCGGTCTGTCAGACCTTTCACTCTGTTATCCAGTTCTGCATTACTATGTGGGAGTGGCCTATGTTCTGCATCACGGGGATTCCAGTTGCCACTGATCATGTGCCAATCTGGACCTACGATTTGTCTGACTACTTTCTCTACTTCTTCTCCATTCAAATGATAACTTAACTTCATGCCCTGTAAGTCTTCTAAGAATTTTCTAAAATTAACTTTCGGATGGGGAATTCCCTCTGTGGCTTTCTGGATGGCTTCCGGTGTCCACGGTCTGTATACTAGAAGAGTTGGGTCCTGTCCTGCCTGTCCTGCCTGTGGATTTGGTACTTCTATGAGTGGACATATCTCTTCTTCACTCATAGCTTGTGAATTTTTATTTATTTCATACAATTCAATATCCCCTCTTAAGTTGCGTGTTCGAGACCTAGTCTCGATAGGATCTCTGACAAACGGTTTTGGTTTTGCAGGAACAGCTGGATATAGCGGAGGTGGATCAGCTTGTCCACTCGCTTCATATTCTGGTAAGGGAAGCGGAGGGGCTGTTGCTATTACCAAGTTATTGTCTTCTTTATCTAAAAACATTGCTTTTGAATTTTTAATCTTTTGTTCCCTGCGGTTTGCTTCCTCAAGCCACCTGTGTGCCTGAGGGACTCCTCATTGACGTTGCTTTTTTAGCTGGCCTTTTGCATCTGTTTTAAGTTGTCTAACAAGTTTAATAAGTGAAGGTTTATCTAAATTACCATCAAATTTGTATTTATTAACCCATTTTGTATAGTACCTAACATTGTCGGCGCTCTGTAATTGCATATATTTCGCGTCTTCGGTTAAGGGCGGATCTCGGGAACTTTTTGTGCACTGATTTCCCATGTTGTCTTAGCTAAGTTAGAAATTGTTATGTAACCCTTTTTATCACGTGGTACCACGACTTACACTTCTTCACAGTTTATCTAGAATAACTGCCCACCTATTCTATTTCCCTGATCTATGACAAGACAGCAATCTTTTTTGGCCCTGATCTGCACTTGCAAATTTTCCCTGACAAAAAACAAAATACTGCAACAAGTCCCTGATCTAAAACAGAAAAAAGGTAAATTCCTCCTTACCTGAGCCTCCGTGTTTGATCTTACCGGAACTGTTGAATCGTCCTCCAATCACAGATCAGAAACAGTGGCTGGCCTCTTTTGATCGACAATTCAGTCGGAGGTCTTTTCAAAGCAGCAGAACCAATGTGGCTTCTTCCCCGTACAGTTTCAAGCCACCGGGCCCATCTGACCTGAACTAGAGCGAGAGATATTTCCGGTCCTAAGGACCAATCTGTCAAAGGAAAAATATACTTTAAAAATGATCAATACACGGTAGGTTCACGTTAAGGCACTTTAATCTTGCAGCAAGGAGACAAAAATGTGCTAATACAGAGTTTGTCTAACTAGAATCAGGAAATACCAGCATTTTTATACATTTTCTAATAAGACATTGCCTACCAAGCTGACGTAGCAGATCACAAGTTTTAACATCATCATTACATAGCAGTTGTTTTCATGCTTTTCTGCTTGTACTATCAATTTTTCTGAGAAACTTCCTAAGAAAAATAACGTGGCCTTGGCTACCACCGGTTAGATATATGCAATGTTACCATTCAAGGTACTATGGCTAATTTTAGCACAAAGCAAGTATAGATTGCAGTTCATTTCTCCAACAGTTCTTTGTCTGTCTTTATCTCTTCCTTCTGCAGCTGTGCACGTTCTCATACCATGAACAGAGCTAATTGTTCAAAATCATAACATTATAGAATATAGCATTGTTCATTCATTGCTTCCTGACCTAGCAGATAATCACCTGTTTTACAAGTACATTTCCAAAAGGCATAAACATGAATTTTGCTGTGCTAGCAGTTACTAGGTCAGAGGGCATCTTGCAAGTTTCAGAAAGCACACTGCAGTTTCAAAAGCATCTTTTTAGTCTCGTATAAAACTAAGCTGTATATAAAATAGTGTATATAAAATAGAATGAAAAACGTGTTAACTCTTTTAGCTTCTAATTAGCATTAAGCACACACATTAATACATATTTTTCTAACATCTCTTCAGAATGACTTCCTACCTCTTCTGTTTCTCCTGATGTATGACAAGACAGTAATCTTTTCTGTCCCTGACTTGTAAAATACAAATCTAGTCCCTGATCTAAAACAGAAAAAAGTAGATTCACCTTACCTGAGCCTACGTGATTGATCACCTGGTTCGTGGAGACCCGTCCTTCATTCGCAGATCAGAAAGTGGCTGGCCTCTTTTGCACGACAATTCAGTCGGAGGGCTTTTCAAATAAGAAGAACCGATTTGGTTTCTTCCCCGTACGGTTTCAACCACCTGGCCCGTCTGATCCGAGGTGAAGTGAGGGTTCCGGTCCAAAGGACCAATCTGTCAAAGGAAAAAACTTCAAAGACCAATTCACGTAAGGTTTAGGTATGGCACCTTTTATTACTTGCAGCAAGGAGACAAAACATGCAGATACAGGATTTTGTCCAAATTACTAGTGAGTAGTATGCTTCTTTTATACAGTTCTATGAAATGTTACTTTTCTATGATTGATATAGTTAGACACAGCTTTCTGTATTGTTCTATAGAAAATGTTACCTAGATTTCCTGCTGACATGTTCAGATTTGATACTCACTATGTGTTACATAGAAAATGTTACTTGGAATTCCTGCTGACATGACTGGATTTATGAAAAACATTTCAGAAAAAACAACCTGGCCTTGGGGGCTTATTTTTAGCCTACTACAAACTTTCTATTCTTCAATTGTGCAGTTCTAATATATATGTGTTACATTTCAAGGTACATTTCTAGCTTAGGTACAAGTAAATGCTGATTACATTTTATATTTTCAAACAGCCTTTGTTTTCATTATCAATAGCTTCTGCAGCTGTGTATTTTCTCATAGCATAAGCAGAAAATCAATAACTCTTTGTTTAAGTCTCATGACATTAGTAACATCTATTATTATTTTCATGACATTAGCAGAAATCAAATGCTTTCCTGTTAATTTCCAAAACATTAGCAGATCATAGTTGCACATATTTTTATGACATAGGATTGGAATGTCTCAGCAGCTCGTGCAGATTTATGCAGTGTGAAATAGAATAAATGTGTTAACCCTTTTTAAACCTTGAATGCACTAAGCATATTACTAATACATATTTTTCTAACAAACACGTACACAAATACATCCATCTCACCATACCCAATAGAACCAAGATGATCTCCTCAAAAAAAGGAAGCCAATCTGGTGGTCCACTACCATAAACAAACTCTACAGCAGAAGGAGGAAACTGATGCAGAATAAGGTGAAGTTCCAAGACTGGAAAAACTCACTTATCAGCCTCAGCAAAAGGTTGAGATCCCTCATCAAATCCTCTAACACTGGCTATGAAATCAGAATTTCAACAGATAGTAAAGACAACCACAAGGCCTTCTATAGTTATGTAAAGAATCTCCATGGCAATACCCAGATTTGCTCTGAGCTACTGCACAATGGTATCTCCTATACCGAGCCAACAGATATTGCCAATATACTGGCGAACAGATTCAGTGCTAACTTTACCCCTCTCTCCCCCAAGGACCAATCACAATACCAGTAGATTGCCAGGCTCCCAGAATTACTGCTGCACAGGTTAAAACAACACTGTCCAAGGCCAAGAATACAGCTTCTATGGGACCTGACAGTATCCCTGGCTGTGTTCTACGTGAACTGCAGAGTGAACTGGCACCTCACCTGTGTGCCCTGTTCAATCACAGCCTCACCTTAGGCTTTGCCTCTGCCAAATGGCACACTGCTACAGTCATCCCTCTCCACAAAGGAGGAGCGACTACAGACCCTGGGAACTATCACCCCATTAGCCTGACGAGTCTGATATGCAAAGCTATGGAACGCATCATAATGGATCTAATAAACAAGGATATAGGGAATCTCCAAACTCTGGATCTTACACAGTTTGGTTTTGTGAAGGGTAGATCATGCCTGCTCAACTTGGTTCACTTCTTTGTGGCAGTCACCAGAGCTGTGAATGAAGATAAGGTTGTTCATACAGCCTACCTTGATCTGGCCAAGGCCTTTGATACCATTCCCCACTCAGGAAAAATAGAAAAACTTATTAAGTTAGGCATCAACCCCTATATCACTAGGTGGGTTGCAAACTGGCTCACAGATAGAACCCACAGTGTGAAAGTAGATGACTCCTAATCAGACTGCTGACCAGTCACGAGTAGAGTCCCACAGGGTTCAGTCCTGGGTCCTCTCCTGTTTGGTATCTACTTCTCTGAAGTCCAGGCCAACACGAAGGGACTCTGGCTGACAAAGTTCGCAGATGATTGCAAGTTGGGAGCTATTATTAACTCCCCAAGTGATGCTGGACATCCTACAGAAAGGACTCAGTGAGACCAACTACTGATGTCAGAACCATGGCCTTAAACTCAATGCCAAAAAATGTGTCTTCATCCCCTTTGGGAAAAACCCGGTTCCCTTGAATTAGCATATTGATGGTAGTCCACTGAACACAGAAGACATTATAAGAGATCTGGAAACACAGGTTGACAGCAACCTCTCTTTTGACCACCACATTGGTACTGTGGTTAGAAAGTCCATCTATGTGGCACATCTCATTACTAAGGGTTTTGCATCCGGGAAGAAAGAGGTCGTTGTCTCCCTCTACTCTTCCCTTATTAGACCAATCATCGAGTACAACCCCTCATTTGGCATGTACCTCACTAGACACCTGCAACAACTGGAGAGGCCACAAAAGTACCCCACAAAGAGGATCCTAGACCTTAAACACTTGTCCTATATGGACAGACTCAAACAACTCCAGCTATTCTCTGTCTCATATCGCCTACTTAGAGGCGATCTCTGCTTGACTTACAAAGCCATGTCTGACCCAACTCTGTTAAAAATCCTACATCTAAAGAAATCCCAATCCCTCCGCACCACTTGCTCCAGAGACCTCAACTTCATTACCACAATCAACACAACATGCTGGAGGGACAGGTTCATAACCCAGAGACTGCCCATGCTATGGAATAAACTTCCCATACATGTCAAGCAGAGCACCTCTCTGGCCCTCTTCAAGAGAAATCTTGATGAGTGGATGGGAAATAGAAAATTCACCCCAGGTATCACTCTAATGGCTCTACTCGAAAGAGGCACTAGGAACTAAGGTTGGATGGCACGATGCCAGGGTCATCCTATGAGCTAGGCTTGTAAAGGTTCCAGGGCCATTAGCCTAGTACACACCTATGAACCTATGAACCTAAGAGTTCAACACTGAATATCAATGAAAGCGAGAACAATAACCCCCACTTACTGCAGAGAGACAGAGAGATCACAATATTCAGTGAAGCGAAAAAACAGAAAAATAAAATGCAGTACTATCTTATAACACTGCAAATTTGTACTTAGCTTAGCTTGTAATAAAGTTGATGTAGGTATATAACAGCTAACCAAACAGCTCAAATATTCAGCTATTCATCAGAAATACATTCAGAGATAAGTGACTAAGAATTGTAAGCACAGAGAAGCCCTCTAGGCTAAGAGTTCAACACCGAATATCAATGAAATGAGAACAATAACCCCCATTTACTGCAGAGAGACACAGAGATCACAATATTCAGTGAAGCAAATAAACAGAAAAATAAAATGCAGTACTATCTTTAGTACAATATTCAATGAAACAAACAGAAAAATAAAATGCAGTATTATCTTATAACACTGCAAGT
The DNA here is from genome assembly GCF_019279795.1 of Protopterus annectens. NCBI lineage: Eukaryota > Metazoa > Chordata > Ceratodontiformes > Protopteridae > Protopterus > Protopterus annectens. The sequence goes on from NC_056737.1 coordinate 339,908,087, forward strand.
TTGTACTTATCTCAGCTTGTAATAAAGTTGATGTAGGTCTATAACAGCTAACCAAACAGCTCAAATATTCAGCTATTCATCTGGTAGATAGGGTGTTTCAAGAACTATACCACCCTGTTTCAGAGGCAGTACAGTAATTTAGCCAGACTTGCATATCTTAGCTTTTGAGATTGTTTCTGATGATTGCAAATTTGAGGAAAATATGCAGTAGTCACTGTATCAAAGTAATAGTCTCAATATGAATAAATTCAGAGCAATGTTTGGTGTTACGGATACTTCATAATTTCCTGATGAAAGTAAAAAAGAATTTCCATTTTTCTTAGTTTCTGATGCCAGTCTAAGTTCATGGGAGGCCTTTGATTTTCTGATGATATTTTCAGTACATTGGATATCCTTCTGCTGTGGCCTTGACTTATGGGTCTTTAGTTTTGCTGTAAATTCTGCTGAGCCTTTTCCTTTATTATAAAGTTTATTTATGCATGTGGACCACCAGGTGCTGGTTTGCTCTTACCCTTTCCATTTTGTTTAGTTTCAGTAGGGACTGACAGATTTACAGTTTTCTAGGTGGGAGCTGAACTCCTTTTGGGGAGGGGAGTAAGAGTTATATTTAAATTTTGAGACTTCATCATAGAATAGTAGGAAGTGTGTACATTTGAAGTCTTTGAAGACTGTGACATTTGCTTCTGCTGGTCTAGGGAATTTGAATTAAAAAGTTACCAATTACCTTTGGCTGAAGAGGCACTATCTTTCACCTCAAGCTATACATGGGCTTCTTCCAAGCATGGTAATGGTATTATTGTAGTTAGTTTTCCTGCTTGAAATTTTATTTTTACCCTATTTATGGTTAAATACTCACCAAGTGAATGACCGTATAGAAATGAAATCAATTATTAACTACTGATCTTGCCCATGTATATACTCTAGATGTATGCATAATGAACATTTGCTGTGCACTTACTATATGTACTAGGCTGACAGGTATATTTTAGACAAGCAATCAAGAATATCACTGTAAGCCCAAGAAACATTGGCTGAGTTAAGTTCCACAATTGGGGAGCTCTATCCTATGCACCCCAGTGTGAATGTACAATTTCCCCTCCAGTTATCCAGAGCAGTTCTGAATGGTGCCTATGAACTGCACTGTCTGACACATAGTACACATTTATTCCATAAGTAGGGGATTTCTCGGGGTGACTATATTTTGCCAGCATGTTCTTTTCACGTAACAGTGAAAGTTAAGATCTTTTTTAGAGATATTTATGGTGCTGTTTGTTTTGTGCACCTTTAAAATATCATGCAGGTTGGGGTCTTTCATGGCTCAGAAGAAAAGATCTAGAAAAAATGAAGGAGCCTGTATGAAAAAGAATATAACGAGATGGCATTTAATGTATTATTTTAGCTTACTTATTTTAAACCATTAATTTATTGGCCAGAAATGGGTGGGGCCAGTCAGGTCGTACAAACTTTTAATTACAAGATGAAGGTGGTACCATTCACAAGCAGTTCAGCAAATTGCTATGTGTTATCTTTACGGTTCTAGACGTAGATGAAGAAGTGTGATTGTCCTTAGCCCGCAAGGTTATCTGGACCTCATGCTTAGCCTTGTTGGACTTAACTAGAACTCTTAGTTTCTTGTTTAATTGTATAGGAGACCAATTGTCTTTAAGGGAGTTGCTCTTCCAGATTTTAATCATGAGTGTTCTTATTTTATTTTATTATATACTCGGTTTTGGTGAGGGTTTTACCAGTCATACCTCTCAACCTTGAAACATCAAAAATCTAGACAAGGCCCATGAAAAATAGGTACAAATCTGTATGCTGTTTAACATAAAATGGGCACACATAATTATGTAACCCTGCCCACTCCAGTGGAATTGTGGGATACCAACTTTTGTGCAAACTGAATAACAGACAACCAAAATATGGCACCAGAGTACACCTGCAGCCATTCCAGTATCCCATTACCTGGCTATTTTGCCCCATTTACCATAAACACTAATGTGAGCATACTGCTTTACTTCTACAATGATTATTTGGATTTTATTTTTACACTTTACAACACAATGCACAAACACCAATAGACATCTGTTAAACAAAACAATACTGTCTCACAATGAAAATAGACCTGGCATTAAAACTTCTCTGCCCTTGAAACTCACATTAATTAAAATAGCATTGAAACCTACACCACATCCAAAGAAAATGCATCTGGCCAGTGGTGGATAAAGATTACCTTTGGGTTGTTTTCAACTCAATGGCCCCTTGCACACAAAACAAGAAACATAAATGTGTTCTTTGATACACCTTCCTGACTAGTAAATTATATTCCTTGTATAATACAGCACACTTGTTAGACAGAGCACATTTTAAATTTATTGTTTGAACATTTTCAGTAGGCAATGAAATGAAATGCATGAAACAGTAATGTCAAAACTGCCCAATTCAGAACATTTCCATCATAAAAGTCTACTTGCACACACACACACACACACACACACACACACACACACACACACACACACACACAATATACATATAAAAATAGAATTATAGTAGTGTAAGGCATAGGCATCTTACGCAGCTTCTTCACTTATTTTCAATTTAAGTTTTTTTTTTTAGGGGGGGGGGCAAAAGGCCAAAACCCAGGGACACATTTTAAACATTGCTTGTATAATTTTGGAAAGTTGCTAGAATAAAATGTTGTGCTACTACTATGCATTTCACTGGCAAGACTTGAACACAGGACTCTATGCACTACAGTCAGAGCAACATACCACTATGCCAAATCAGCAGCTTGTTTCTCAAAAGATAGGAAGACTGAAACTTGCCCCAAATTAGGTACAATTTTCAAATACTGATCTTACAAACTTAGAAAATTGCTAGAATAAAAGTTTTTTGTTACCATTTATTTTCTGAAGAATATGAAATCTGAAATTCAAATGCCTGTCATTAATCAATAAATTCAACCTTCAGTGATTTGTCACAAACATCCTGAAACCATCTAGATTATGAGGAACAGAAAAAAATTCACAAGTGGTGGTGGCTAGGGACATTAGGCACTTTTTACTCTATACCCAGGGTACGGGGTTTGAGCCTGAGTACCTCTAACCACCAGGTGTATTATAAAGGGGGCATTTTCACACACACACACACACACCCCCCCTGAGCTGATGTTTTTCCTGCTAACAAAACGAGTTAAGTCCCAAATGCATGCTGCTGAACAAATGAGTGCTGTAAAGCTTTCATGGCTGTTAACTAGTGCTGTTATACAAGGCTGTTACTGAGTGTTGTGAAAGCTGATTTCTCGCTTGCATTTGCAGATTTGCAGCCAGAAGCTCAATTCTGACAAGTGCCAAAATTCGAAAATGGGAAAAAAACATAAGAAAATAATCGGAATTTAAGGGAAATCACTTGGGAATTGTGGCACCCCTTCATTTAGACCCCAAAACACGGTAAAAACCAAGTAAATTGGTATGGTTGGGGGGTATGCTACCAGTGGATTTGTTTTGGGTTTATTTCTAGTAGGTACGGCAGCCTCTATACAGCCATTCGCATGTTTGTGTAGGGACTGCATAAATAATTTTGCACAGATTGCTATGTCTCTGGGTTAGGGGAGTTTTGAATTTTGACAAATTGTCACTTAATAGGATGTATTTTGCATTTGAATAGTTCCCAATTGTTTCTGGTTTAGTTGAATTTTCTTGGTGGGTTTTTACTTCAAATGAGTCAGCTTTGCGATCCAAACTCACTAGTGAGATTGTGACATGGGAAGAGTACCAGATCCATAATGTTCGATCTTATGATTGGAGCATGCACTATCTGTCCCAGGGTGTTTGTGTTAATAAAGTCCAGGATGCATTGTGCCTGTCAATTTGACTTAGTGTATGTTTTCAAGTCTATAGAGGGGTAGGTAATGTCATCCATGAATAGGGTATTTGGTTGGATGTTGAGCACCTCTAGTAGGTTTACATATGAGTTATGAGACTCTGGGGGCATCAATGGTGACCTGTAGCTAGCTAAGATGTGATGACGAATCATATCTATGGTAACTTGCATGTGGAAGTGCTCCATGGTCTCACCCTGACTAACCAACCTGGAGGTACGTTTATTGCTAAGTAGATAAGCTGTGTGATGAAAAATGGCTTCCTCACAACACAGGGCACATGGTGACCAAAGCACGGTTTATTGTCAACATAGGTTCATAGATCCCTGACTATGGGATCAATTTTCAGGGTTTTGTAGTCAATGTAATAGTTGCAAAGTGAGTCATGTTTGTCCAGGTATATGATTATACATTTCTGAGCATTTAGCTTTAGTCCATAATTTTGACACCAACTATTTCTTTCAATAAGGCCCTCTTGGAGAATCACGGTGTCCCCTGGGCTATTTATGATGTTGATAAGTTTGCAGTCATTTGCAAACATTTTCAGCCACAAACCCTGAACATTAGCTTTGACCTGAAATGCTAAACAGATGTGGCCCAAGGACTGAACTCTGGGTGCACTTATAGTGATAAGTATTTTTTGATGAAGTCAACCAGGTTAAGTAAGCAAGATCTGCCCTTGATGAATCTGAACTGACTTGGGTCTAGAGTTTGTAGGCTACCTATATTCTAATGTATTAAATCCATAATGATCTTTTCTATAGCCTCACAGATGAGGGTGGGCAGGCTTATATGTCTATCAATACTTGAGTCCTTTGAAACCACCTTTGTGCAAGGGAATGACTGTTACTATCCTCCATTTATCCAGCATGAAAAATATATTAAGGCTGACATTGTAGGGAGGGTCTGATAAATAATGAGTTAGGCTTACCAATAGGCTGCATGGTATGTTGCCCAGCCTCATACAGTTAGCATTCTTGGCCTTAGATAGCACCTTGAAGATTTGTTCTAGGGAGACTGGGGATTGAACATGTGAGTATGTGATCTGAGAATATTGGAGATCTGATGGTCTTGAAGTTTGTGCTTAGTTCATCAGCAGTTAGACTTCTCCTGTGATGTGTGCATTTCTTCCTGTGTCCTGCAGATCATGTAACTAGATAGGTATGTGGTTCAACTCTCACAGTGGTGAACTTGTGTGTGATGGGGGACTATAGAGTCAAGTAAGCATAACCTCAGCCACAGCTGTTAATCAACTTCTGCTCTGGAGAAATAATTTGAAGTGTGGGTTGCTGTAAGGATAAAGGTGTTTACCTCACAGATACAAAGTACAGGGTTTGATTCTCACATTTCGAAAGGGAAATTGGATAGGCTTAAAATGACCTACAAGTGCAGCTAGCCTAGTACTTACCTGTGAATCTCTACTGTAATGCCCTCTGGGTCTGAGTATGTAATATCATTTACTATTAAGTCTATGCAGTGCTAGGCATTGTTTCTGAGGTTTCTAACATACTTAAAGAATGCCTTGTTGTTATCCTTCAACTGGATGGCTGTTTTTATCTCATGTGGCTTTTTTGATTTCATCAGGGTCTGGAGTTCCTTGTTCAGTTTAGCAAAACCCCTTTTGTAACTTGAAAGTTTTTTTTCTTTTATTATAATATCTGTTTATATTAGGGTTTTGCTATAGGGGTTATTTTTAAATTTGGCATTGTAATAATTTCTGAGGGAGACAGATGCATCTATGCAACTATTTACACGTGCTTAGAATATGTCAGTTAAGGATTTCACATAACCAGTGGGGTAACTCATACCTCTCAACCTCTTAAAATAAGAAATCTGGACAAAGACAAAAATAATTGGAGGAGGTCAAAGGGCCAAAAACAGGTATACATTTTAAACATTACTCTTATAAAATTAGAAAGTTGCTAGACTAAACAGTTTTGTATTAGCATACATTTTCTGAATAATATGAAGTCTGAAACTCAAATGTGTCTCATTTATTGAATTCAGTCTTAACGGCTCTGCCAGAAAAAAACAATGAAAAACTAGGAACTCAGCAGAAGACTGCAAAATTATTTTATTTCTGCTTCTTGTACCTCGGCTCATTGCCTTCATTGGAAGGAAATTTGTAGCTAGGCACCATTTTGATTGTGGTTCTCATGAGGTGGTATATATTTTGGGCTGTGGATATTCTCCTATTAAGTGGTATGTGGGCCAGATGAAAAGGAAGGTTAAATTGAAAATTTTGGAACACATGGGGAACATCAGAAATGAGAGGATGGACAGCCCCACAGCCCAACATTTTTGTTTAACACATAACGGTGCTATTGAAAGTTTTTTCTTTGGGGTGTTAGCTAGACCGCAATGTGAAGAATTCACTGGGAATGCATTCACTCAAAATTATTGCAATTGGAAACAAGGTTCATTGTCAATTTTAGAACCTTACATTGCAGGGGAATGAACTTGGAAGTTAATTTTTAATTTTCAATTTTTAATTTTTGATGTTTTAATGCATTTTGAAATGTAATATAGGGTATTTGATGCACAGTTTTTGTGTAAACATGTTGTTTTTTTCTTCCCTTTTTATGTTTTGTTGCTGGAGGTATATTTATTGGTGTTTCATTGGGTCTCATTGATGCTAATTGGATGATTATTGGTTAAGTGTTTTCATTCATTCCTGTATAAAAGGACTGTTCCAGATATGGTATAGCATTCCTTGAAGGCATTGAGTCGAAGTACCAGAAGCAGAATTTAAAGACTTTTGCAGTCTTCTGCCGAGTTCCTGGTTTTTCAGTGTTTTTTCAAGTCTTCAGTTTTGTTGTGTTTTGTACTATGTCTTTGGAGGGAGCTTCAGTGGTATCTGGGGTGTTTAGGGCCCCTGTGGACTCTAATAAGTTTACCCTTTCAGATTTGTGGTAAGAAAGGGAAGACAAGTTTGCATGTTTCAATGTTCATGTTAATGATCCATGGACTGTGAGTAATAAAAACCTTTTTCTACTAAATTTGAGCAATTGGAGAGACAGTTAACAAAAGAAGTAACTTTATTTTATGATATAAGATTGCTGGAGAAATATCTGAATTTGAACATTACTACAAGAGGGCTCAAAATAGATAGTTTGCCAGCACTTAAGTTCTTGGAGGATGAAATGGATTTTTTAGATGAATGGAAGGATGTGTCTTTGGAATGCACCCCTGGCTGGCTTAAAATCCTGGTTAAGCGTAACACTAGAGCTTTAAACAAAATCCATGACAAGTTTTTGACAACATTCTCCAGCTACAGGAATTGCTTATATCTGAGGTCTCTGAGTCTGTGTTTTTTAATAAATTGAAGGATATCAAAACACATGTTGCTAAAGTGGAAGGGGAGGTGATCGAACAGAAAAAGGAAATGCTGCTGAGGAATATTAATGATTGTAAAAGCAATTTCATTTTCTCTTGACAGCATAAACCTAGAAAGGGGCATGATTGATTTGGTTCCAGAAGTAGTAAATCACGCATATCACAAGATACTTAATTTTTTTCCACAGAGACAGCTGCGAGCAGTCGGAAAAGCATTTCCTTTGAGGAGCTACATATGGAGGCTGGTGCATCTGAGCAAACATCTTCAGATCATTCAGACGCTTCCGTACAAGGCAAGGGGTGAAATCATAGGAACCAGGGAAAGGGAAGAAGAAATTAAGCCCATTTACAGGGCTGAGGAAGGACTTTAGTAATAATTCATGGACTTTGCATCAAAATGGTGCATATTATGTTAACAGTGAAAACTGTTCTTTGTGCAATGTAAACAATAGCCTAAATATACCCCCGGATTTACTATTCCTCTGTGCAGGACTAGCTTAGTCCTGCATGGAGGTGGCCATTTAGGAGCAGGACGGTAGTGCACCATACATAATAATGAGGTGCCTAAGCTCCTAGGCTTACACAGAGCATGTTAGAGTGCATGGGGTGTGTCTGAGAGCAAAGCTCTCAGAATATACACACCCCCGCAATGAAGAACAACAGAAGGGGGTTAGAAATGAGCGAGACTGCTCACAGGTGTCCGCATATCCCCTCCAATAGTCCCCATGTGTACAACAGCAACAAAAGCACACATAAATAAAATGAACAAACTGTTTTATTTTTTTTACAAATCCCAATAAAGCTAATCGTAGGTGCGTGGGTGTATCCACCGCTTAGCTACTGTTAATGCAGCTTAAATGGCTGAAAAGGATAACAAGGAAGATATATGCAAACAAAGCAGCATAGCAATAGTGTGGTGGATAGAGCATTCACCTTACGAGCAGGCATTCCCTGTTCAAGTCCCACTGCAGCAGATTCCTTTTTCCATGGCAAAGTACATTATGAGTAATATTTAACCCACTAAATAACATATTTTTATGAACTGGAGTACTGCTGTAAATGCACATGTGAGGTGTCAGTGTCATAATGAATAAGGCACTAGTTAGCAGGTTTAAGCATCAATAAGCAGTAGTAAGCATATTTAAGCACTAGTAAGCGAGTGTAACCCCGTTTGTGTGGTGGTAAGCAATGCCTACACTGGTTAAGCAATTCTAAAGCTAACTCTCTGTAAGCATATGTAACGGCAGGTTTACAGTGCTTACCATCGCGCAAACCCACACACACCCACTTACAAATGCTCAAAAGTGCCTTAATCACTCTGTATCTAATGGCCTTTGTTCTGCTTTTCAACAAAATAAACAGCCATGCTGGTCTCGAACCCAGGACTCTAGTCACTATAGTCACAGTAGTTAACCACTAAGCCATCATAGAAGTGCAGAAGAATGAGGTATCAGCAAACAAGTCCTCACCATAGTAAAAGCAAATTGAACCTGTCAAAGGAATCAGTATTTAGTCATATGTTCCATAACTCACTACATAACATAAATATGTGAACTGGAGTACAGCACTAAGCCCAGAAGTGAGGTGTAATTGTAATAGAGTGTTGAAGTTCCCAATAAAACACAAGGACCCCATAGTATGTATGTACACATTAATCGTGGATACCAGGCAGATATATAAGATGTAATGAATAGGAAATCAATGCCAAAAAGGAAATAAAAGTCTAATGTAAGCAAAGCTAAGCATTGCACAGGCCAGCTTAGGAGGTGTAAGCAATGTGTAGACCAGCCTACTCATTGTGCCCAGTAGTATACACCTTTAAACAATGCCAACCTTAGGTAAGCAGGTTTGCCTATAGCGTAGCCTTTTCAAAACCGGCCAATCACGGAAAAGTGCGGGAAATCAGCCCTACTTAAACCCAAGAGGCAGAAATACATCTCATAACTGGTTGTAGCTTCCCCTTGCAGGCACTATGGCAGTAAGGGGAGAAGGTGTGCGCTTTTGGGCACAGTGCTGGTGCATCCAGGAGTCCAAGTTCATGGCAGGACTCCTAGTTAAAGACCATGATCAGAGACTGCTGCAGGGCCACTACCAGGGCTCCCAATATAAGGCGGAGGCCTGGGACCATCTCACCCATGACCTCACCAGTGCCACTGGCATACCCTGACCTGGTGAGCAGGTCAGGCACCACTATGCTGACCTGAAGCGGCATAAGGTGGACCTCTTGGAGGAGTGGCTCCAAGAGGCTAGAGCGGCAGGGGATGTTCCAGTCATGTGTAAGTATCACCCCAGTATGTGTGCAATAATTGCCAGCTCAGGTATATCATGGATAGGTATGGCTAAATATTCCATTTATGTCCCCCACAGCTGCAATGGAGCGGGCCGCGAACCAGGAGGCCCACATCAGTCGCCTGGTGAGGTTGCGATGCGAGGCAGGTCAGTAATACTCACGCATTTACTGTCATAGAAAATAAAAATAAAAACAGTAGTAAATTAATCGCCTGGATTGTTCAAGGCAAGTACTGCATACACTAGAGAATATGACAGTAAGAGTCTCATATTGTTTGTAAGTCAATAAAAGTGTAATAGCCTGACAAAACAGGTCTAACTGCTGGACTGCATGTGTATATCCTGGTATCATATGGTAATGTAGATATGCAATCATGTAATAGTACTGTAGTATTAAGCACTGTTACCCACACCATGCACCATAAATTGAATGTGTAGGAATGCCTGTATATGACAGGTATAATCCCCAGAGGCCATTTAGTACAACTGAGAGACACATAAACAGTAAACAAGGAAAATGCAGACAACAAAAAATGAATAGCACATGCAACTGAGATGTGCACTGTTGTTTTTTAGCACACACAGCCACGGTTTCAATCCTGCCAGAGGTAGTAGTCTGCATACAGAATCACATCCCACAACTGTACAGATATGCCCAGAATGTCTACTAAAGTGGCCCATATCTGTTGCCTATCAACCTGTCAACCTGGAAAATCAGTGGGACGATCCCAGACGTATAGGCAGCAAACAGGAAATATAACTGATTGACACACAGCTATGAGAACAAAGCTGGCTCACTAGCAACTCCCCAATACCTTATGTGACTAAGAAGCCACATATGTCCCATTTACACCCCAACTTGTCAAACTGTGGTCAGAGTGTGTACAGTAACAGAGTGAGGTGTATGTGCATAATAGTAATGTGGAATCTGATACTGTTTGTGGGAACATTCAGGCAATGCTAATAAACAATCCTCCCACTGGTCTGTCAGATTTATTTTATTTTTATTTATTTATTTATTTGTTGACAGGGAAAGTCCACTGGGCCCAGTGAGCCCATTTTCAGTGGAGGCCTGGGAGAAAAGCTCTGAAAAGCAAAATACAGTAGAGATTAATGATATAAGTAGAAAGTAAAAAGTAGAAAAGCTGTATATATAGTTAACAGCTTGTTCTTAATGCACATACAGGATTATTTACAATAAGGAAAGGTAAATTTACAAAAGTATGCATACAATCTTGACATAGGAAGAACAAGTAAAATTTTGACATAGGAAATACAAGTTAAAGTAAACAAAAGACACTGTATACAATAAAGCACTTATTCTTAATACATATACTAGATTATTTACAATAAAGAAAGGTATATTTACAAAAGTGTGAGTATAGTCTTGACATAGGAGGAACATGTCTAATTATAGGAAGTTGACATTAGAGAACTAGAACCCCAAGGTGATAGACACTTGGTTGCATATTTCATTGGGTTTAGGAATCAGAGAGGATTAAAGTTGATACCAACACTGTGCCTAGAAATACAAGAATGATATGCAGTTGTTCTAAATAATGAAGTATTACACATCACTGTCACCCACACTGTCCTACAACATATAACCGTCTAAGAAATCTGTATATAAGTGTTGTAATCCAAGGTCAGAATGCAAAAGCACAGGGGATTAATAAGACAGAAAGCAGATAGGAGATATACAGCAATATCTATATAGCAGATACAACTGTGATGGAGAGTGTTTAAGTTGTAGCAGACACAGCCATGGTCTGAATCCTGGGAGTGGAATTAGGCTGCATACAGATTCATACCCCACAACTGTACAGATGAGGCCAGAATGTTCAGTATATGTGCCCATATCTGCTGCCTGTCCCCCTGGTAAGTCTGTGGAATGATCCCAGATGTTTAGCTAGCAAACAGGGAATAAAAGTGATTATCAAACATCATAAGAACACACCTGTTACTGTAGCAACCCCCAAAACTGTAGAAGAGTAATATTCAAGTATGTCCTATCTACACTCCCATGTTGTCAAGCTGTGACCAGTATCCTACCTTCACCAAGAATGATGCCACAATACAGTGACAGATGATCCAGCTTTAATCTGGTGTCATTCAAAGGGGATCAATGTGTCTGCTCTGCCTGGATGACATGACCTGTCACCCCTGCTTCCGATAGGATGCAAAAAGCTCTTGCCCACCCCCAGTGCCTTTTTAGGCAAGGCTCTTCTCAGTATGGAGAACATCGATGTTTGTGCTGTGACTGAAACCTGGTTCAGGCTCCTGAGAGCACCCCAGCACTATCAGGGTTTTTTTACCTCATATCATGCCCCCCCCCCCAGAAACAACACAAAGGGAGAGAGGGGAGGGGTGTATATTCATCCAGGTGCAATTAACCAGCAAGACTGCTCTACAATTTGTAGCATGTTACAGGCCACCCTCTCTCATCAGGAACCTCATAGACTGGGATCACTACTCAAGCCCAAACACTCTAGCCCAAAGGTTCCTAGAGCCCCAGTTTGGTGGACCCCAGCCATAAACAAGCTCTACAACAAAAGGAAGGCTACTACAAGATAGAAGATAAAGCAAATAAAGGAAAAACAACATGATCATTATAAGTAAAAAACTTGAACCTACAGACATCGCCAACATACTGGCTGACTGAGCTCAGTGCAAACTTCTCCCCCCAAAGATATAGATATCTATACAATAGAATGGTAGCTCCCCTAGCTCAGGTGAGAACTTTCTCTTGAGGCAAAACAAAAACACAGTAAACACAGGACCCATGGGACCAGATGGTGTCCCCCTCAGTGTGCTCCATGAACTCAATGTTGAATTATAACCTGCATTTTAGACCTCACCCTCAGGATCTCACCTGCCTAAGGTGCCTGATGCTGTGGGCGTGGCGTCCGGTCCCACTCTCATACAAAGACTTCACCTGGGCCTAATTCGGCCCCTTCCGGCCTATCAACCCTACAAGCAAGATCTGCAAGACTATCATAATGGAACTTGAGAACACATCTGACACAGATCCTTCAAAAAAAAGTCTTATAGAAACTGAAAACTTTTGACACTCACATAGCCAAAAGTAGTTAGGAAGATTCCTACATTGCCCACCTGTGATGAAGAAGGACACATCTAGATCAAGAAGTTATTAATAGGACATGCTGGAGGGACAGATTAATCGAACCTATGAGAGTGTACAGTAACAGAGTGAGATTTATATGCATAATACTAATGTGTAATCCAGAACTTTGTGTGCAACAGTCAGGTAGTGCTAACGAACATTGTGCCCACAGGTACGTTGGATACGAACATTGTGCTGAGAAATACAGACCATTATAACCTGTACTGGTACTGTTCACATTGGTATTGTAGGTAATTGTGAGTGTTGCAGTTTCTCTGAATAATAAAGTATCCCTGGTCACTGTCACCCACCCTGTGCCACATAATATAACTGTGTAGGGTACCATGTATATGTGTGTGTCAGGTCACTAAAGGTGGAAGAGGGCAATATTCTAGATATGTCCCGGCACACCAGCATGTGGTCAACACATGGCCAGAGTCTGTGCAGAAAGAGTTGGATAGCTATGTGCAAAACAGCAACCTGTAATCTGGGAGTATGTGTAGAAAGACTTAGTGTTAACAAACATTCCCTCCACAGGTTTACCAGTTAAGAGGTGTATACTGCAGGTAAAACCAGTTCATGTGTAACAATGACGACAGCCATATCACTGTCCAAACTAAGGCAATAGGGTAGTGTAGTAAGACTGGTAAGGTACAGATAACAGCACTGACTAGGAAAGTAATGTGGACTACAGGAATATACTAGTTGGTAATTGACATCTTTCTCTCCCCCGCCATATCTCCAATAATCAACATACCCACCCCGACTGGTATGTAATGACTCTGATAATGTCCATTTGTTTGATAAATATTTTAATGGTTCCCATGCATGCGCTATACTGAATTATGCCAACATTGGTGGCATGGTGCCATCAACGTACCTGCATGCTGTTCGTATTACCACTGTGGTCCCATATATGCATGTGTTCTGTTTGCTATGCAACTGTTCCGTATCTGATGACTGGTAATATCTATGCATGCTGTTATACCTAACCTGTAATGTGTTGACTATTACTAACCCATATATGATGATGAAATCTAAATACTATAGCATGCTTGGGAAGGCCTTTCCCAGCGGACCCACCAATCCCACCTCAGCATGTCTATGTCTATATCTATACATCTAGATATATATATAGGTATATACGGACATACACTTGTAGATAACAATGGGGGAAATAACAAAAACATATATGTCCACATGCAACGTTAATGGGGTTGGGAGGGCCCAAACAATGTATGTCTTGTATGAATAGGTATACCCCCTCACATCCAAACACGTCCCCCCCTGCAGTACTGCAGTACACTACCAAGTGTTGCAGATCCCATAACCAGGACCAGACCCGACATGGGCATCCCTAGAATACATATACACAGACACATATTTGCAGATACAGATATACATATATATGTATACATATATAGAGATATATCTGTAACTACACATACACACGCAGAGATATGTACATGAAGTTACATATGTAGTACGTGCACACAATATGGAACAGCCACTATTCCTACAGTTACCACCTTACCAACTGGAGACTGCATGAGCCACCCATGCAAATAACATTCATTGCCAGCAACATATACCCACAGAGATATCAAAGGCTATAACACCATACACAGGTGTGCATAAATGGGAAACCTTTAATTGTGTACTATTACAGTTGTATATGCCATGTCATATAACTGTTTAGACACGGACATCCATATTAACTGAGTAATGCAACTGTGAAACAGGTATACTAATACAGTAGTCTGTCCAGGTCAAGGCCATCAAGTAGTACAATTGTAAAGACAGACTGGGCCACAGGATACCAAACAATCAACAGTAAGTAATGCAGATGTATAGTTCAGTAGCCTCTATCTACAGTCTGTAGACAATCCCTAGGGGGTAAAGACCTCAGTTGACACACTGGGATGTAACTGTTACATAAAAAGGCACAACTGACACCATAACAAGCACATTGATAAACAGAACAGTCTGTATGGCATAGCAGGCTGTACAGGCATACCACGGCACAGAGTAACATACATCTGTGTGTAAGTGAATCACCACAACCAGTGTGAACACAGCCACAGCTACATATGGCATGCTAGCATATTATTACAGTATATACACTTTTCAACCCCAACCTCATATGTGCCACTCACACACAAACCCTACATATACTGGGCCGCTAAACAGTGTGGTTCACTGCCTGTCTGTGGTATGGGACATGTGCATGTATGGCCCTACAAACATGCAAGCCAATAGGGTAACAGACAGTGGAGCAGCATGTAACATCAGATAGAACAAGGCCAAGAACAATGACATCTACCACAGTCTGTACACAGGCCAAGGTACATATTAACAATACACACATTGCCGACAATCACCATAAGTACACAGACCTCAGTACTGTACACACAACCACAGAATTTCCAGGTTATGTCATCAAATATAACCCCTACTATACATTACATTTGTAGCAGTCTGATATCTCACTGGCTTGTTACCAGATATGATGTCACTAATTATGGTGTACAGTACATATGCACCCCTTACTGCATGACATATGTACAAAGGTTGTCAGGGTTGTGGCTGGAGGCACATACACAGGGTCAATAGTGACATGTTGCTGTGATAACATCATACAGGTTACTGTTTATTTTATTTATTTTTATTTTATTTTACATTCATTAACCAGGAAAGTCCGACTGGATACAGGTCCATTTTCAGCGGAGGCCTGGGGAGAAAAGCTCCAAATGTTCAGAAACAAGTGTAAATACAGTGAAATTAATACAGTGAGTTATCACAAAACTGAGATTTGTTTAACGATATGTACACACATGTACATGTTTTTCTCACATACACACAGCAAAGGTTGGAAGCAAGTAGCTGAGAAAGAAATAGTTAAAGATTTCATCTGAAAAAGGAAAGCACATATATTAAGGTGGTTATCATACATGGTGTAGTGTTAACTTTAAATCTTTCCAGTAGGTGGGTGATACACAGAATTTTAAACAGAGAGTCAGAGTTACTATTGTAACAGGGTGTGTTGCACCATATGTCCTATGAGGGAAATGAAGTCAGTAACTCTCATGGCTGTCACCATCTACAGACTGCAATCCTCACACTACCTTCTGCAGTTCACAGATAGGTGCTCAGTGGGTAACACCTGAAACAAAAGGCACCACACACTGGCCAGTCTGCAGATGGCCCTACAGATGGGTGTTCCCTCATTAGCATAGCACTGACATGGCAGGTATGTAAACATGTATGACAGTCATATCCACACACACCCCGTTAAACCAACACTACTCCAAATATAGTATAGCAGCACTTACAGTCTGTAGTCTGGTCAGGCACATCCCCCTCCAGTGTGTTGGCCTGCTTCCACAGTGTATGTTGTTAGAGGTAGAACCCAATCCATCTGAGATACTGTTTGCCAAACAACAGATCGAGTTCCTGCTCACAGTGATTGAAAGGCCCAACAGCAACATGATGTTCCTAAATATTGGTGTGTGTTTCCATGCAATTTGCTATGGGAATTTTACTACAGCTGTTCCACATGCAATCAGCTAGAGGAGTTCTGCAATTCATGCAGAGACCATCAGCTGATCCTGAGCATCATTTCAAATACACATGCTGTTGCCTAGGCAAAGCAGGAGTAAGTCTCCACATCCACCAGAGAGGGAGTAAGTGGGGCAGAAAGAGGCACAAAAAAGCCATGTGGGGTGGGAGTGTAAAACTTATGCATGTCTGTGTCACACACCTACCAGTAAAGAGTATCAAACCCCTGATGACTATGCAGTGCTATCACATGTCCATGCAGTTATTGGATGCACCACATAGGTTACATGATGGGAAGCCCAAGAACATATATGTGATGGTGAGTGACATCTGCAACAGGGATATGTTAGCTATGTGGTAGGTGTAGTACCCGTGCCTGCCCGCATGAACAGGTGTCAGCGTCAACACAGCTACATTCTCACAGGGATGCACACATATTGCTACACTTGGCAGGGCCAGGAATACAACTCATCACTAGTAAGACTGATACAACACATTACTGTTGAGGTATCACATGCACCACAGGGACCATATGGAGGTTATATGGGAAAAGGGTATGGGGAGGTATCTGACATCAGACAGCATGCTTCAGTATGCCAATGGGGATTGTAGTGAGTGTGAATGTGATCATACACATCATACAACACACACACACACACACACACACACACACACACACACACACACACACACACACACACACACACAGGGTGCCAGTACTGACATGCATGGGTGCATTGATTCACGGGTGTGTAGTGATCAACTGTGCCAGACAGCTGTACAAGGCTAGGTGATGGGTATACCGTGGCAGCAGGCCACATGACAATGGTCTGCATTGTGGCTCAGGGGTGTATTTTCTGGGGTTGCCCACACAGGTGGGTATTGTAATCACCATCCAGTCACCTGGGTGACTATTGCATCTGGCCAATGTTGTGCATTGCTTGCCATGTATGTGTTCCTTCGTCCATGACATGGATGGTGTCTGTGATGTGCACACCTCCCGCATGCATGTACAGTGACATGTGGAACTGTACCTGGGTGTCTGGCCCATGTTGTGTACACAGATTATCATCAGATTTGCCAGTCCTGGCCTCATGTGGCGAGAAGTGGTAATGGACAGCAGGTTTACCCTGCACCTACATTGATAGCATGCTAACGGCATTCCCTGGTGTCAGTGTTATCTGTCCATACAGAGCATGTTTTCAGGCATGGCATGTCCTTTGTGGTTCACATTTGATGGCATCATAGGTGTTGCAGGTGTCCAGTGGGGAACATGGGGAAGGTGCACTGTCTGCATGTACATGCCTATTGGACAGATGGACAGGGGGCCATGCTCTCTGTAGCCCACTGCAATCACTCCATAGTTACTATCAGTGGGCAATATGCAGTGTACTACCAACATAGTGGCTGTTGTCTAAGCAAGTGTGTGTGTGTGTGTGTGTGTGTGTGTGTGTGTGTGTGTGTGTGTGTGTGTGTGTGTGTGTGAGAAATGGGTTGGAAGTGTTCCCAGGGTAATACTAGGGTTGCTAACTTTGTTTGCCTGGCTTTGATGTCACATGTATGGGTATGAATTTGCACCCCAGCCTCTCGGCTATTTCACACCTGTTATCCCTGTATGGTGGACATTGTGATATATATACTAGGGCCACCATATAAGAAATTTGCAAAACTCGCTCAACATTGGGCCCAGATGTTACACACTCACAACAACCTCCACACAGGATACAAGTTACAAACACAGACACCCACAAACAAACACACACACACACACACACACACACACACACACACACACACACACACACACACACACACATACCTGTTATGTCTGGGATTAGAATTCTTACCTAACTAGTTTATTACACTACACCACTACGCAGTTATAGGACATGTCATGGAGATTACTAGAGTACTCTTTCCCCAAAGGTCTATTTTACATTGGATGACATCAGCAGGATTGGCAAAGTAGGGTATTGGAATTGTAATGAGTGCAGCTAGGCTAAAATGCATTGCTCCCTACACAGACATTGAAACACACACAAAACATCCACAACCGACACGTGTGGGTATAGAACCCCCAACAGAGGTCTATATCACACTACAGCATGAAGCTGTTCCAGGACGCACCACGAGGATTACTGGAGAACTCCTTCCCCAATGGTGTATTTCACAATGAATGACATCAGCAAGATTGCCAAAGTAGGGCATTGGAATTGTAGTGAGTGTGGCTAGGCCAAAATGCATTGCTCCCTACACAGACATTGAAAGACACACAAAACATCTACAACCGACATATTTGGGTATAGAACCCCTAACAGATGTCTATATCACACTACAGCAGTACGCAGTTATGGCACATGCTACGAAGATTACTGGACTACATCCTTCCCAGAGGTGTATTTCTAGGTGTATCACATCAGCAGCCTTACTATTGTAGAGCATTCAAATTGTATGGAGTGTGACTACCCTAAAAAGCATTGCTCTCTACACAGACAGAGTCAGACCAACACACACAAACACTTGCCAAGTCTGAGATTAGAACTCCTACTTAACTGATTTATCATATTATGGCAGTACACAGTTATGGCACACGCTACGGAGATTAATGGGCTATAACCATCCCAGAGTTGTATGTCTAGGTGGATGACATCAGCAGCCTTACCAAAGTATAGCATTTCAATTGTAGGGAGTGTGACTACCCTAAAAAGCATTGCTGTCTACACAGACAGACAACCACACACACACACACACACACACACACACACACACACACACACACACACACACAAACACACAGTTGCCATGTCTGGGACTGGAACTCACACCTAACTAGTTTATTACACTACAGTAGTACACAGTTATGGGACTTGCCTCGGAGATTACTGGGCTACAACCCACCCAAAGATGTATTTCACAGTGGATGACCTCAGCAGGCTTGTCATAGTAGGGCTATGGGGTGGGCAGTGTCTGTGCATGGGCCATAACCCATACATCTAGAGGTTGACATGCCACATGTGGGCACACACAGGGTCATATTGTACAGGTACGTGTATACAGCTGCTAGATGACTACGTCCTTGTAGTGTCATGTTTCACAGCTGGGACGTGCACCACATAGTCTGTAATGCTGACTGATACCAGTGGCTAGTGTTTGCAGTGACATCTGAACCTCATGTGGTTGTGGCCCTTTGGCTATGTGCTGGGTGGGACAGGCCTGGATGGCTCCTTGTCACAGTCACCCTCTTCCACACATCTACATATGTTTACCTTTGAGGTTCTATAGTGTGTTGTCCTTACATATATGTCTGTATTCCTATTCACTATGTGTACAAAGCATGAGTGGTGCATACTGAGGAGTGTGTGCACTAACATCTATGACTGCCAGATATGTCTGGTCCACTGGTGTTTGCAGACATGGCCTTCATGTGTTTAAGTGTGTGAACATGCCCAGTATGACCTTTCAGTATGTTGTTGACTGACATTGCCTTCATTTCTGTAAGTGTGTGAGCATGCCCAGTATGCCCATCTGTATTGACTGTGTGGATCGAGTCCAGGTAGTTTGTACCACAGTGCTGACCTTTGTGTTGTACACCTACAGGTAGCATGCTGTTTCTGCAGGGTATCCATCGATCATTTGGCATTGATGTTGTTACATTTCTGCATAGGATGGGGGGGCACACCTGACTATTTCTACATTTCTACACAGGATTGAGGGTCACACCTGACTGTTACTACATTTCTACGTAGGATGGGGGCACACCTGACTATTTCTACATTTCCACACAGGATTGGGGGCACACCTGACTGTTATTACATTACTACGTAGGACGGGGTGCACACCTGACTATTTCTACATTTCTACACAGGCTTGGGGGGCACACCTGGCTGTTATTACATTACTATGTTGGAAGGGGGTGCACACCTGACACTTATACACATTTGCTATGACTGTACTGGTATGTCAGGTACTCCATTTCATTCTGTAGTCTTACCTATCATGCTGACAAGAGGCATACCAGTGTACTACAGATCTTAGACTTTATTTACCTACATATTAGTTTCTGACTTCCTACCCTTCAGAACTGATATCCCACTGCCTGACCTGCCGTAGTCTGTCTGTGTAGGCCTGGGGAGGAGGTTACCCATAGGCCTCATTCAGAGGCCATAACACAGCCTTTGTTTGTGTTTGTCTACACCTGTCCTGCTGGCTGTGACTGTTGTTGGGTATGTGAACCCCCCTGACTGGCATGTGTGAGTCACTTACCTTGTGGGTGTCCCAGTATTGAGGGTGGTGCTGTAGGGCTGGCTATGTCAGATGCACATAGTACACTTCTACAAGTGGTTGAGCACAGGTAGTGTAATGTTTGGCATCCCCTTTACTGTATGAGTCAGAGAGAGGTGTTATTTCCTGTGTCCCTCCTGTGTCAGTGTATGTGCTATGCATTGCCTCTTTGCCAAGGCCAGGGCATACTGGGCATGCCTCCTTCTGCCTACTGAAGCAGGCTCAGGTTGTTCCTCCTCCGAGTCACTTTACACCTGTGTAGGCCTTGGCAATGGTGGGGGGCTGTGTGTCTCTGCCTTGTGCTGTTCCTGCTGCAGCTGTTTCTGCAGGATCATATTGTGTAGCATGGCACATACGAGGACAATTTTGGTACATGTATCTGCTGAGTACTACAAGGCTCCACTGGATGTGTCCAGGCACCAGAACCATGACTTGAGCATCCCAAACACATGGTCTACTATAATTCTTGTCTGTGCGTGTGCCTCATTATGGAGTTCTTGTTTGGGTGTGTGTGCATTTCTGATGGGTGCCATCAGCCACTGCTTCAGTGCATATCCAGCATCCCCCACTAGGTGACTGTGGGGGATGTCCCTATTGGCAAATCTCTGGTACAGCTGCATCAGATGCCAGATATGGGAATCGTGATAGCTTCCAGGGCAGCCAGCACACACATTCATTATTATGCCCTGGGCATCGCACATGACCTGGCAGTTGATGGAGGGGAAGCCCTTGTGGTTGATGTAGACCCTACCCCGCTCACCGGGTGGTGCTTTGATGTGTATGTATGTGCAGTCTATAGCACCCACTACCTCAGGGTATTCTGCTATTTGGTGGAACAGTTGCATATTGCTCGCCAATGCCTCATGGGTGTTGGGGAAATATACGTGTTCACTGACATGTGCTTACATGGCATCCAGGAACTGGTAGAGTACCCTGGATGCTGATGCCTGTGAGATCCCCATCATATCCCCAGTTGGCCTTTGGAAGGTACCTGTACCTAGTATTCTTAGGCCTACACATACCTTGGTATCCACTGGGATGGGCTCCCCTCTGTTAGTTCTGTGTGTGAGGCATGGCTGGCACAGCTCAACAATCTGCTGTATGAGGTCCCTGTCCACCCTATAGCGCTCCACTATCTCCAGCTCATGTAACTCCTGGTAGGTTACCCTGGGTCTGTACACTCTTCTTCGTCTCCTCACTGTGGGTTGGTCGACAGCATTCACATCTTCACCACCCTCAGCCTCTACCACAAGTTGTTGTATGATAGCTGTTGCAGTCCCTATCATTTTGCTGTTGTGTGTGTTAAAAGTTCTCCACTTATTTACACCGGTGATGTTGACTGTGGGAAAAAACAGAAGGGAAGGTGTTTGCATAGTTTATAGTAGTGTTCTGGGCTGGGCTGGTCTGCTGCCTGTGTAATTGGCTGTTTCTGATACATTTCACCTGCCAGCTATGCTAGTTCTCCTTGATTACCTTCCTACTGCTGTTTTCCCTTCCCATTGCCTTCCTGTTTAAGCCTGGGGGTGCGTCATGCAGAGTGCTCAAATGTGCACAGTGCTGCTATTTCCTGGTTTAACTTTATGTTTCTTCCTTTGAAACTCAGTGCACGGCACGCACACCTGCTTAGGCAATGTAAAGAGTGCTAGGCAGACTCAGACACACCCCCTAGCTTAGCTGTGCTAAGCTAGGAGTAAACCCAAGCCACAAGGCTCCAATCCATTTACAGTATACCTGACACATATCCCCATGATGTCACCTAACTCCTAGGCTTGCACCAAGCTATTCCTACTCTTACACTGTTGGGACTTGACTAGCATGCTGGGGAAAACTGGGATTCACTATCCTTCCCCTCATTTGCAAAGGATTGCCTGCTAATGCATAGTTACATGTCTCACACTGAGCCTCCCCCCTTAGCAGCCACTACTCACTGGCCATGTTGTCTTCTGCCAGCCATTGGCTTGTATGGCAGAATAGTGATTTTAGTTAGAATGATTATTTTAGGTCTATTTTATTATTTTCCCCCAGATCCTGTTTACTCGCCGCTGCCCTATGCTTAAACAGCTGAGATCGGCTAAAAAAAATAAAAGTTGATTTTATTCATTTTTTTGCCTGTTTGTAATGTCAATGGCCTTATACTTGGCCGTTGGCATGCCTAGTAACTGATATGCAGCCTTTATTTGGAGCTGTCACAGCTCAGTTTTGGAGTTTGCGGAAATGTACTCGGTTACTAACCGAGTACATTTCTGCAGATTGCACTAGTCCTGCACGGCCAGTTGCAAGCTTCCTGGATCACAAAATCACCTAATTTGCATGGATTTCTCCTGCAAATGGGGTGATCTGCATACAGGGGAGTCCATGTAGGACTAATGCAGGAGCGCTCATGCATGCCCCTGCAGGCTGTTCCTGGATCACACAGAAGACATATTGCCTACTACAGCTCCTGGACCTATCTTGCATGCTGTGCAAGGAATAGAGAATCCGGGAGATAGTAAATCTGACTGATTTAGTTATCAGTAATGATGCTAGAAATTTATTACTTAAAGGTACCAAGTTTGTTCCAACAATTTTCCCACTTTAGTAGATGTGCTATGGCATGTTAAAAGATTTTGCAGAAAGTTGCACCTGAAGGCATTTGTTTCAGATAAAAATTCTGATAAAGTGGCAAATGTGGGGGAATCTGATCATTCATTAGTAGATGTTTCCATTCATGACAATTCATTTTTTGAAATGTTGGATTTTCATGGTGAATTTGATGTGTCTTTTGAAGATGGTTCTGCTGGTGAATTTGAATATGTAACAGGATATGGGAAGTTAAGTGTGCCAAAGGGGCCATATGTTAGTACATTTTCACCGCCCAGGACTTCTGCTGTTATTAATATGTTTGAGACAATGCTATGCAAACAGGTGGAGGTAGAATTCACTAGGTTTTTGAAAAAGACTAAACAATTTAATTTAAATAAGAGTGAACATCTTGCTCTTAAAGAGTTATGTAAATTAAATGCGCAATATGTCTAGGGCCTGTTGTCTGACAATAAAATATACCAGAGGCTTAAGTTTAATCCTATCACAGAGTATAATCTTCTGTTATTGGATTTGTTGGAAAGGGGTGAACGCTTAGGATTTTTTTCAGCCTCTGAAGTTAGAAGGTTGCATATTAAGGATCCCAGGAATGCTACATTTTGTATTATTCCAAAAATACATAAGTGCCTGGAAAAACCTCCTGGAAGACCTATTGTGTTAGGGGTGGGTGTTTTTGCAGAATGTTGGTATTTATTTGGATTCTCAACTCAAAACACATCTTTGCAGGGTATCATCACATATTAAAAACACCAGGGATTTATTGTATTGTGTAAAGAACATCGGATGGCAGGATGATTTTGATTGGGCGTGTGTAGATATTAAATCATTATATACTAGCATAAAAATCAAACAGGGTTTGAAGGCTGTTTGAAAAATGTTTGGTGAAGGACCTCATACTTCATTTATCATCCAGCTGTTGGAATTTTGCCTTACTCATAATTATTTTGTTTTTGATAAAGGATATTTCTTGCAAATAGAAGGTACTGCTATGGGTGCTTCCTTTGCCCCTTCTTATGCAATTCTGTTTATGACACACTTTGAAAATTAATTTATGTATTTAAAAGAATTTTCTTAAGGAATGTTGTTTTGTACAATCGGTACATAGATGATTTCATTTTTGTATGTAGGGGTGAGTCTATGAATTTTGATACATTTATGGAAGATTTAGGTAGAAACACCTTTGGTTTAGAATTCATATACAAGACACATAGGCACACAATACAATTCCTTGATGTGGAATTGTATGTGTGCTCCATTGATAACATTCAGTTTAGACCCTACCATAAAGAAACTGCTGTCAATATTTTTTTATATGCTACTAGTTCTCATCCATCCCATTTGTTGAAATCTCTTCCATACGGGGAATTTAGGGGTATCTTCACCAACACTTCTGAGAAAGATCAATTGGGAATAGAGTTTAATAAGGTCAGACATAGGTTACTTAGTAGAGGTTATTCACGGGAGGTAGTCTCCAAGGCTGGAATGAGGGTCCTAAGAGCAGAAATACTATTGGTCATCTATATAATGATGGCTATCTTGGTATCAACAGGGGGACGGTTTATAGGGAAAGGGGGCATCTTATGGATAAAAAGAATGAGCAGGATGCCTTGTATTTTGTAAACAAATTGTTCCCATTTTCTGACACTCTTAGAATGATAGTAACTTATGGACTGTGATCTGTGAGGATGATAGTCTGGGCAAGCTTTTTCCCAATAGGATTACTTTCTCTTTGTGCAAGTTTCTGAATCTTAAGGAGCTTTTAAATTTGAAAGAAACCAAGCAAGAGGTTGGTGAGATAGGATCTTTTCCATGTGGCAGGTGCAGGGTGTGCAGTAAGATAAGAAGTTTACATGGAACTTACATTAATGGAAGGAAATTCATAGCTAGGTCCCATTTTGATTGTGGTTCTCATGGGGTAGTATATATTTTGGGCTGTGGATGTCTTCCTATTAAGTGGTATGTGTGACAGACAAAAAGGAAGGTTAAATTGAACATTTCGGAACACTTGGGGGACATCAGAAATGAGAGTATAGACAGCCATGTAGCCCAACATTTTTGTTCAACACATAACAATGCTATTGACAGTTTTTCCTTTGGGGTGTTAGTTAGACCACAATGTGAAGAATTCACTGGGAATGTTTTAAGTCAAAAATTATTGCAATTGGAAACAAGGTTTATTGTCAATTTTAGAACCTTACATCCCAGGGGAATGAACTTGGAAGTTAATTTTTAATTTTCAATTTTAAATGTTTGATGTTTTAACACATTTTGAAATATAATACAGTGTATATGATGCACAGTT
Organism: Protopterus annectens; assembly: GCF_019279795.1. Taxonomy (NCBI): domain Eukaryota; kingdom Metazoa; phylum Chordata; order Ceratodontiformes; family Protopteridae; genus Protopterus; species Protopterus annectens. The sequence goes on from NC_056737.1 coordinate 339,933,440, forward strand.
TTTTTTAACATGTTTTTTCTTCACTTTTTATCTTTTGTTGCTGGGGGTATATTTATTGGTGTTTCATTGGGTCTCACTGATGCTAATTGGTTGATTATGTGTTAAGTGCTTTCATTCATTCCTGTATAAAAGGACTGCTCCAGATATGGTATAGCATTCCTTAAAGACATTGAGCTGAGGTACCAGAAGCAGAAATAAAAGAATTTTGCAGTCTTCTGCTGAGTTCCTGGTTTTTCAGTGTTTTTTCATGTCTTCAGTTTTGTTGTGCTCTGCCAGAATGCCACACATTTTATGTAGAATAGACCAAAACTATGAGGCAAAACTCTGGAAATGCTGCTAATGTTTGGACACTTTAGAGGTTCTCAAGATGGAAGAGGCTTTTGAAATTAGCCAGGTCATCACTCAGTTTTAGTAGATAAGCCTTTGCATAATTTCTGAACACCGATGTATTCAAAGTTGATTCAGACTTCAGTCTTATGGAGAATGTGAATGATGTGCGGCATATCTCACAACTTTCTAGATTTTTGCAGAAGAACCAGATCTTTGACTCATATTTTTGATATGCTCCTCATAAAATTTGTGTTTCTTTGAGAAATCACTGAGGACTGAAGTCACTAATTAATGATATACTTGAATTTTTGACTTCATATCCTTCAGAAGAATGCATGCTACTGCAAAAATCTTCTTCCAACTTTCTAAATTTATGATTGCAAAATGTAACATATGCCCCATTTATGTGCCCTTGTCCCACATTCTTTTAGGCTTTGTTCAGATTTCTTGCCCTAAGAGTTTAAGGGTTATGATTTGTGGTCTGATTAGACCATAGAGGACATTACAGTTGGTGGGGTGCAAAACTGACCCATATTGGTAAGGACCAAATCTCCTTGGTTATTTCATTGTCTGAGTTCATTGATATTTTTATTGTCATTAATGTGTGCTTATTGATATGCTATGATATTATCTTGTCCAATGACATATTATCTCATAATGATATAAAGATTATCTGGATGCAAAAGGCCACCCTTGTCTACCTGAACAAGCACAATATTCCTCTTCCACCTTTCACATTTTACTGGTTACACTAATGGTTTGGTACTTGCCAAAGGAGGAAGCAGTAAACCCTCCATTTGAATATGAACCACTTTGGATTATTGCCATAGCTTGTGAACAAACCTTGTAGTAGAAGAGAATATTGTGCAGCACTAGTAAAACTTACTGGGATGTTATTTGGGCCCATGGAGCTACTGTTCTTCATCGTGTTCATATACGTTTTCTGGAGGATATGACATAATAGTATTTGCTGTTAAAGCCTAGCATAGTAGTGTCTTAACTCGCTGGGGTTTCAAAGTTATTGCTGAGTGTCTTTGTAGAGATGTATGTCATCTGATTTGGAGTTTAATGCACCACTGATTCCTATAACACTACAGTGATGACTTCATAGACTCTATTTCCAAACTAACCTCACCCTTCTGTAACAACACTGCACCCCCTACTTCTGCATCTCCTCTCTTGCCACCCTCTTCACCTCCACTCTCCCATACCCTACCTTCTCAACCCCCACCATTCTTCATAACACCCACTCCTACTTGTACCATACAAAAATTACTGCAAAAGCTAAAACCATGCACCAATGCCCCCCATAACATTCTGTCAACCTTCCTTAGCATGGCTACCAAAGCTATTGCCTTCCCCATCAGCATCTTAATCAATCACTCTATCCAAGAAGGTTTTGTACCCCAACTCTGGAAAAAGTATTTCATCATTCCCCTGCACAAAGGAGGCAATAATAACAATATTTCTAACTTCCATCCCATTGCCATCCTCTCTCCCATCTCGAAACTCCTAGAAAAATGTATCCATCTTCAACTCCTTCCCTATCTCTTACATAACAACTTATTAACTCCCACCCAACACACATTCAGACCCAGTCACAGCACTATGACTCCCTCCTATCCTTCCTGGAAACTGTGAATAATGCCAGAGAGTCTGGCTTTATTGTATCTACCCCCTTACTTGACCTCTTTAAGGCCTTCAATACTGTCTCTCACAACCTTCTCCTTACTAAACTATCTTACCTAAACCTATCCCTTTCCTCTCTCAATTGGTTCACCAGCTACCTCTCTAACAGGCAACAAGCTGTCAAGTGGAAAAAAGCCATCTCCTCTTTCCTTATCACCCCCACTGGTGGCCCCCAGGGTTTCATATTGGGTCCCCTCCTCTTCAATATATTCATAAATGATTTCTTCCACTCAATCCCCTATGCTAACCTTATTCAATATGCAGACAATTCAACAATAATCTGCGCCTCCACATCCATCCCCACTCTCTTAAAGTTGACTCAAGATGCCTTCTCTACCACAGAACAGTGGATGAAAGACAATCATCTAGCACTCAAAGCATCAAAAACAAAACTCATGGTATTTACCCCCTCTAAAACCAACACCATTGATAGAAACCTATTCTCCATCACCAGCCAGAATAACACACCTTTTGAACTGGTATGTGAAACCAAACTATCAGGGGTCCACATCGATGACCAGCTTAAATCCAGTTCCCATCTACAACTAAACATAAAAAAACACCAAAAACTTGGTATGCTCTACCGACATAACCAATATCTCACTACATCTACTAAGCTCACACACTCTACTACATTTCTCATCCCTTCCCTCCTTTATGGTGCCCCTCTCCTAACAAACCTACAATCATCTCTCAAAACAAAACTCTCCTCTTGTTATAACAAAATTGCCAAATTTGCCACTAGCCATAAATCATCAACCCATCGTTGTGCATCTCTCCACAAACTAAACTGACTAGAACTTCCCAAATATCTCACCTATACTCAGCTTACTTATGCACACAAACTAATTTTTCACCCCTCCCTCTGTCCCTCCCTTTCCTCTACCTTTAAAATGCACCACCCAGAAAGACTCTTAAGATCTAACAACCAAAACCTAATAGAACTATACAAACCCCTTCGCCCACCAGAACAAAACCTCCTGTCCTTTGCCCTGGCATGCCTATGGAACTCCCTCCCTCCTTCTGTACTACTGCCAACCTCCCTTCCTTTAAAAAATCACTTCACTCACATCTAACATTAAAGTGAGAATGCTTCTGCTCCCTCCCCACATAGCCTATTCTCCACTTCCTATAGGCAACTATCTCATATATCCCAGACTCTAACTTCATATTTGCATCTAGCAAATACTAAGCCAATTGTAAATAACTTCTTAAACTCTCAAATTGTACTATTCCATTTCAAGAAACTGTATATTTACTAATGCAATGTTTTGTCTTCTACTAAATGTAACCTAAAGATTTAATTGTAACTGCTGTAAACTTTGTCTGGTCTTGTAACCAAAAATTTAATTTGTAAACTGCTGTAATCTTTGTTTATGAATTGGAGCTTTTCTCCCCAGGACTCCATTGAAAACAGGTTCCCATTGGCCCAATGGACTATCCTGGTTAACCAACTGCAAATAAATAAATGAGAATTGCCTCCAAGTTTCCTTTCCTACATACAGAAATTCTGTTGGCCATTTTAGCTTATATGAGTTCATGGTTGACTGGAAATATACCAAATATATTAGTGTACTTATGAATTTAAATTATAATGTTGCTATATTTATAGATGGGTATGTATATGGTTTTAATGGCTACTCCCTATGTACTGACCTTGTTCAGAATGCACAATGTCTAGGAATCTTGCCACAGACACCAGTTTAATTTTGCTTTATTTCATCTGCATTCAAGCAGCTTAGTCTACTTCCAGCTACTGTCATTTTCAATTTTGTGACCATAAACTTGTCATGTAGGGTGCTTGTGCTCCAAGACAGCCTAAAACATTGTTGAGCTCTGAGGGGCAATCTAGTTAAAAGAATAACACAACATCTGTATACAGGATAGAAACTTAGACTGACAAAACCATGTAAGGAAAATGTCCATGACCTTAAAATTAAATAGTATGACTTTGCATAAATTTGCTGTAGATGCATATGTCATACGGCTGAATAGAATTTAATCACACAAGCATGTCTTAGTCCAACTAATCTGCCCATTAGGTATATCTTATTTAAGGAGAAGCTGATTGCTAATCAGTTCCCTACCTTTTCTTACATTCCACTATAACCGATTTTGGTTATTACATGTATTTCTGGATTCCAACATGTTGTTGTTTCACAGCTTTCTGAGGAAAGCAATTTCATGCATTTGCAACTCACTGTAAACAAAACCTGAAAGGATCATAAGAATTTACTTAGCTAATGGCCAAAGAACCTTTTTAAGCCTAGCCATTTATAGCCCAATTGTCATTGCCCTAGGAGTAGAACAACTTTGAAAATATGACTGTGCCTTATGGCATCTACAAACTACTCCATAAAGGCCACAGGTGACAAGCCAGCGGTGAATTTACAATTTCCCATCTACTGATCCAAATTGCATTTGAATGGATTAGAAAAGAGCTCTGCTTCACATGAATGGGAAGTCTGTTCCAGAGAACAGGTTACCTCTGAGATACATATCTGTTCCTCCAACATGTTTTGCTTATGTCACAGATGAGGTTTAGCTCCTTAGATCAGGTAATTCCAATGCTGTTTGCTTTCTGAATGTATAGCAGATTAATCAGGACTGGATGGAAAATCTCTTGTATGGGTAGGCATAGATCACCTCTCAGTAGTCTCTAGAAGACCCAGTACAGGGACAGGGCTTTGATGTGGTCCACATAGGACAGGTTATTTACACTCTGTATTTTTTACTGAGAAACTACAACATCTTTTTTTTTTACTGAGAAAGTAGTGCATGTATGTTAAAATGTCTATAATTTTATGTACCTTAGATAGAGACAACAGTTTTATAACTGCTGCAGATTGACTTTAGCATGATCAAGCGTTGCATCACAGATAAGCAACAAGTGTTTCCCCCATATTTGTTAACTTCTTAATTCTACAGCCCTTCTTCTCAAGAGTGTACCTTCACCTCTTCCTACCCTTCCTGCCCATACTCCAACTCCCTGAAATACACAATAAAACTCTGCAACTGGCCATTTTTTGTATAAGTAGTACGTAGCAACACCATCAATTTTCTTTTTATACCGCTGCTAAGTCCCTAACTTCTACCTATACAGGCTTCAACTTTGCAGCAGTAGGCTGTTTTTCACTTACCACTGATAGTCTCCCAAGCACTCTAATGTCTCAGACTACTGACTCTGCCCACTCTGTTTGCTACCCTCAATCCACTCCCCTAACCTACTCCCATTCCCACCCACCCCATAACAATTAGATTTATAGTTACAGACCACACCCACCATCAGTTCCCACCCTCCCAATTAACCTATCTCACCACACTTAACATTCTTATAGCAACACACTCCACCACACCCTAACAACTACACCTTTATTACAATACCAAACCCACACAGTTATAGATACGAGCCTTAGACACACCCCACTATTTTTTTAAAACTAGGCAAGATGAACTCCACACAACAATCCCAATTACTAAAATCATTATTCTACCCATTAACAATCTTCACTTTTCTCCTGCTTTCCTACCTCTCCTCTTACCACACACAACTTTATATCAGTACCCCACCCAAATGGCAAACTGAATCTATAGCCAATCCCCTGAAACTAAAAAAAACTTCCCTATATCACCATACAACCTCACCTCCTCCCAATCATTATCTTACTTTCACAATAAACTGATAGTCAAAACTTACCCTCACTCCTCTCTAAGACAAACTAAATTAATACACTAACTAAACTCTAGCTTTACCTACTCCAAAAACTAATTTGCTGCAGTGACATACACCCCAATCCAGGACCCATTCCATCAACTAACACAAATGCAAATCAGCTAAATCCCCTATACCACAGACCTACCTCATCTCTCCTCTTCTTAAACATAAATGCAAGAAGTATACTTAACAAAATGCAGGACCTTCACGCCCTAATAGCTCTATATAAACCAGATATAGCTGTGCTAACTGTAACATGGCTTAAACCAGAACACCACAATAATGGGATTACACCCCCAGACTGTAATATTATATGCAGAGATAGATTAGAGAAAAGGGGAGGTGGTGTAACAATATTATTTCAAAATCATCTCTTCATAGAACAATTTGATTATAACACCCAAGAAGTGAAAGATGTAGAACTAATCCTTGCCAAACTAAAACTAAACTCCAACAAACATATAATTATTGCAGGTAGCTAAATCCCACCAGGCAATAACATCACTATAATGGAAAGCCTGCTAAACTGGATCTCAAACTCCCTGCGACAAGAAACCATACTATTAGGTGACTTTTTATACTGACTGGCTTAACTGTTCTAGCCACACTCCATCTACCCACATTAACCTCCATAGATTTACCCAAATTATATCTACCCCAACTAGAACAGACAAAACATCGAAACGAGAATCCATCTTAGACTGGATTCTGTTATCCAACCCCACTCTAGCATTGCAATCTGGCTGTCTCCCTGATAGTCTAAGTGACCATCAACCAACCTACCTAATTAGGAACAGACCCCAATACATAAGCCAACCCAACCTCAGATTAGTATGTAATAAAAATACCTTTATAACTACTGCCTTCATCAATGCATTGAAATGCTGTAATTGGACTCCCCTAAAACAACTATCTCTAGATGAAGCTGTACCGTACTTTAACTCGACTTTCCTAAAAATCTTAAATTATCATGCTCCCTCCCGAACTATAAGAATAAAAACTAACTATGCCCCATGGCTAACTAAAGATACTAAAACTACAATGAAAGAGAGGGACAAGGCCTGGATTCAATATCAATAATTTGAAACAAATCTATCTAGAACTCTGCAACAAAGCCAAAGAACAAACTTGACAAAGACAGCTACTATAAAAACATGCAAGAAAAACACACTCATAACCCTAAAAATTTTTGGGCCACAATAAATGGTATACTCCACCCAGGAAAAGCCACTACTCCAACCCCAGTACTACCAAACAACCATGACAACATTACCACACAATTTAACAAATTCTTCACCAAAACAGTTCAAAACAGTTCAAGCCCTTGCCAATGCTCAAAATAGCACCAGTATCCATATACCAGCAACTACCCCAACCCACCCTAATACACAAAACAATACCTCCTGCTTTTCCCTACACCCTGTATTCACCAAAGTAATTTCTAAACTCCTTAAGAAACTCAAACCAACCACACTAGCAGCTGACAATCTACCAGCAGATTTCCTGAAAATATCCACAGAGGCTATAGCCTATCCCATGTCCAGTCTCATAAATAGGTCACTAACAGAATACAAGGTCCCCACCTTGTGGAAAACATCACATATTATTCCACTGCACAAAGGAAGCAACTCCTTAGAGCTCACTAAGTATCGCCCAATCGCAATCCTATCACCTTTATCCGAAATATTAGAAAGAGTTGTTCATTCCCAACTACTGCAGTACCTCCTAAAAACAACTTACTCTCCAAAGCTCAGCATGGCTTTAGACCCTTTCACAACACCACCACAGCACTCCTATCATTTACCGATAAAATTAACCACCACAGAAACAAGGGACTATTCGTATCTTCCATATTCTTAGATTTATCAAAAGCCTTTGACATGGTAAACCACAGTATTCTTCTTGAAACTCTATCTACCCTAAACTTAAGCTCCTCCTCTATATCATGGTTCAATAGCAACTTATCTGGCCATCAGCAAACCATCTTATGGCATGACCAGCTGTCCCCCCTGCTACCAGTATCCATAGGAGTCCCTCAAGGGTCCATCCTAGGTCCACTATTGTTCTCACTATTTACCAACCAAATCTCTTCTTCCTCACTCACTGCATCAGTAGTACAACATGCAAATAACACCACCCTTATATGTGCCGCCCCCACCTTAAATGAACTGCTAACCCTAACCCAAAATAATTTTATTCTAGCCAAAACATGGTTCACCAGCATCAAAAGTATTCTTAATCCCAAAAAACTAAACTAATTCTTTTCAGCCCTGGTCAAGCTCCTCTAAACAATAGTTTTACCATTTACTCCAAAGATAACATTCAAATCACTCCAACCACACACACTCAACTGCTAGGTGTAGAAATAGACAATAACTTGAAATTTGACATCCATATAGCACAAACCATCAAGAAAGTAAAAAAAAAGCTAGGACTGCTCTATAGGAACAGTTTATCACAAAACATACCAAAGCCACTATTGCAAGGACTCATCTCATCCATCCTTCTCTATGCATCCCCATCCTTACTAATCTCCACCAAACTGATCTAAACAAAATGGAATCTTGTTATAACAAGATTGCTAAGTTTGCTACTGAAGCCTCATACAGATCTCATCCCTGTCTAGCTCTTAAGCAGCTCAATTGGCTTGAGTTGCCAAAACTACTCCTACTCAATCAACTCTCAATAGCACACAGACTCTACTACCTTCCTGAAAGAACCCCGGCACTCCAGTATCTAATTCACCCCCACATCCCCACTAGAGCCTTAAGATCTAGTTGACAGAACCTCATAAATGTCATCAAATGTGAAAATGATGCTGGCAAATCTCTCTGCCTGCACTATTGCCAGAATCTGGAACTCACTACCACGCCAAATAACCTCTACTATCTCCACTATTCAATTTAAATAAACTCCTGAAAACCCACTTTTTAAACAGTTGGCTTTGCTCATGCTACTCCCGGGTTAATTCCTACCATTACCCTGTTGCAATGATTCTACTAAGGGTCCCCTGATTTCTTTTTCCCTGTAAAGTTTAATAACCAACAGATGTTACTTTACTAAAATACTACAGGTATTTATAATTGCAGGCAAACACTACCTGTCACCTCAACCAAATATCTTACTCATCTATGCATTATTACTATTAAAAAAAGTATATTCCGAACAGGAGAGGTCCCAGTATGAGCCCTGTGGGGTATTATTAGTAACAGGTCTATTGGTGGAGGTAGATTCGCCCACCTTAACTTAATGTGTCCTATCTGTGAGACATTTGGCTATCCATTGGGTGACATAGGGATCTGTGCCTAAATTAGTGAGTTTGTCTAAAATACCCAAGTGAGGTATCATGTCAAATGCCTGTGCCAGGTTGAGGCAGTCAGTATGCACTATTTTGCCCTCATCCTTGGCTCTAGTGACCTTCTCAAGGAATTTCACCAGGTTTAGTAGGCGTTAATTGCCTTTGACAAAACCAAACCGGGATGGGTCCAGTTTTTTAACATTTTCTATGTCTTTATTTATCAGGTACATGATAATTCTTTCCATGACCATGCATGTAAGATTAGACAAACTTATGGATCTGTAGTTCTCTGGGTCAGTTGATGGTCCACCTTTGTGTAGTAGGATGACAGCTGCAGTCCTCCATTCTCTATGGACAAAGCCTGTTTGGAGGCTATGGTTGAACAGAGATTCTAATGGGCCTGCCAGATCATGTTTCAAGCTATTTAGAAGGCATCCATGGAAATTATTAGGGCCCACTGATGCAGTGTTTTTAGATGTGAAGAGTGCAGTGAGGACCTGTTCTTTAGTGATAGTTGGAAGAGAAATGGTAGAAGGTATTTTCTGGGGAGTAACTGATCATCTCAGAGCCATATGGATTCTGTCTTCTGCTTGCACCTTATTGTTTTTGTTAACACTTTTGAGTAAAGGTATTGTTCACAACTCTTTTAAATTGGACTTTGGTAACTACTTTATTTCTGTCAAGACTTTTCTCTCCATATTTACTGGTTGAGAGGTATGCCTTCAGTTATAACTGAAATATCATGAGATCACAAGAAATTAATATTTTTTGCATATATATTTATATTAACTAAGCAGTAATTTTCTCTAATTAGAAGTAGCCAGTACAATTTTAATTTACATTCATACATACATACATAAATAAGCAGACACACACATTATATGTGAAATTGTGATGTCATTTATTTTACAAAACAAACAAGCAAGCAGACACACAGGTTTCATGTGAAGTCGTGGTTTTATTTATTTGAATGTTTCTCAACTAATGACATATCTAGGCATACATAGCTATTTTTGATATAATGTAACAGTTGCACAGTGAAACAGTATAAATTCCAGCTGAAAGCAAATGTGATATTTTGCTGCAAACAGGCGATGTGCTGATCAATCACAACAATGCAAGACATCTGTAATATACACTCATTAGTTTAAAGACTGTCATTGCACCTACAAATAAAAAATAAATGTTCTTCACTGAGATACTGAAAGATCTGAAGCATCCATTGCTCCCGGCTAACTTTAAGCGCCTGTTTTTGCTGTTGTATAGCACTTTTAATTGTATTTGCATTATACTGTCTGTTTGAATTGTCTGAACTAACTGTTTTTGTCACATTTTACTGTAAATTGTACTAGTTCAGCTGTAGCATTGTCCAGTTCCATGTTTGCAGTTTCTGGGTCTGTTTTGTAACTTCTGAGCATCAAATTCAAGCCATCTTTGTTGGAGAGGGTGCTTCTGCATCCTTGTGGGAAGAGTGCTCTCTTGGTCCCACCTAATCAAGGGTGACTGGACTACAGCTCAGAGAGAGAATACTTATTGGCTAGTTTGAGTTAAAAGGGTTATTTCTTGTTTTATTTAAGCCCTGCATTTGCACTCGTTTTTGTGTAGTGCACCATTGCACACTGCCGCATAGCAGTGGTTACCCTTGATGACTATAGATGCAAACATTTTGCTTGTTAAATTTTCCCTTAGCATTTTGCTTGTTTTCCATGAGCCTGCTTTACTGTCAGGTGGATCACTATGCCTAGCCTTAGGGATGCCACCACACCTCTCGCACACTAGCTATTCCTAAGTGCGATCTTCTTTCCTGACCATATCAATTTACCTAACACTATGGACAGACAATTTCCCACAGTTTCTCCAGCCAGCTTGGTCAACATGGGCATCTTGAGGCAGTGCATCAACTGCCTCATGTTCACCGACAACCCTCTACTCCTAGTCCACACAACATGTGAGAGATGCAACTACATTAACAACCTTGAATCCATGCTCTCTCACCCACCAGTCAGTACATATGAAAATGAGTGGATTGTCGGCATGCACACCTCACCTCCTACTCCACCCAAACCCACATCACACATACCTACATATTTGGAGGTTCACACCAGAAACATAACTAAACACCAAAGACCTCCCAAAGACAAACACAAGCACTATACACATAATACTTCCTCTGCAGAACACAATACACATAATAGCTGTCGCACCTGTCAAGCCCTTAAGGCAAAACACAAAATAAAACATATTAGTCATAGGTGATTCCATCATGAGACACACAGATGTCCCTCACACAAGGCTGGATAAGGAGAAGGTCACGGTCAGCTGTCTGTCAGGTGCCAAGATCCGCCATATCACGCATGCACTCAAGTCTCTTAAAAACAGGTACCGTTATGACTCTGTCATAGTTCATATTGGTGTGAATGACTTGAAATGTACCTCTCTGAACTATATGAAGAAAGACATGACTGAGCTCTCGGACTATGTATCTTAGGCAGGTATGTCCCTAGCCTTAAACAGCATTTTTCCTTCACCTAGGATGATACCTCAATACAAATAGAAAATGATCGACTTCAATAATTGGCTTAGTTTCTTATTTATTATAAAAGTTATTGGTTACTGCTCTTAAAGACAAGTGCTGCAAAGTTCTCTCAGTTTCTGGTGTCAATCTAAGGGGATACAGTATCTGTCAGCTTGGGATGACATGATTGACAGACCTCGATGCTTTGACAGAGATGGTCTTCATCTGTCACCTCTGGGATTTCGGCTTCTGACTAAGGATCTTGCCACCCCATTGGGCCTTTTTTAGGCAGTGTCTCAAGGACAAAATTCCCGATGCACAAACTCCATCTAAAACCAACCTCAAGATTACACTGCTTAATGTTAGGAGTCTCAACACGAAACTGCACTCACTGGAAGCAGTCCTCACCTTGGAAGACATAGACATTTTTGCAGTCACAGAGACCTGGTCCAAGGCTGTGGAGATCACCCCAACCATACTGGGCTACACCACCTGCCAGATGTTCAGACCACAAACTGAAGGTGTAAAAACTAAAGGAGGCAGTGTATCAATATTCATTAAAGATAAATACACCTCCAGATTGGTTCAAAAGTGTGATACCCTAGAAATACTTCAGGTGCAATTAACTGTTGGTAGGACATGTATTCAAGTCATTGCCAGCTATAGGACCCCACCCTCCATGAATCAGGACACCCACTCTGCCTATTTGGATCTACTTGAGTCTGTCAAGATAAGCCCAAACACCCTGGTTTTGGGCGACTTTAACTACCCATCCATTGACTGGGTAAATTATTCATGCTCTGACTCACTTGCCCAAAGGTTCCTTGACTTTGTTAAGTCCAATGCACTGGACCAGCTGATTGACACCCTCACAAGGGGTGCCAACATCCTGGATCTGGTGCTTACCAATATGGGGGGCCACCATAGCACCCCCACTATGAGGTCTTCCCTAATGAGATCTGACCAAAAATCACTCTCATATTAAGTAAGTATCACACTTGACCCCTCCCCAGCAGCAAATAAACTGAAAACTTCTCCAAAGCAGATTATAACATCTTAAGAGGATGGCATAAATAGCTTTACTGCACCTCCTCCCTCAGATGGAACTGGCAACTATGCCGAGTTCTACACCAATGCTTTATACAAACACCTGTATAACTGCATTGGCATTGGCTTGGCCATACCTATTAGAACCAAAACAAGCTTCTCAAAGAAGAGTAAACCTGTGTGGTGGACAACTGCCATTAACAGGCTTTACAATAAGAGGAAAAAATTACTGTCTAAGAGTAAGAGGAAGTGAGCTATAAATTGGAATACTCCCTCCTTAAACAAGCTAATAGGACTTCTTGTAAAGTCCTCCAAAGCAAACTACCAATTCAAGTTAGCTTCCTCAATTAAGGACAACCACAAGGCATTCTTTAGTTGCATCGATAATCTAAAAGGAAGGTCCCAGATTTGTGCAGAACTGGTAGTTAATGATAGCATATATAATGAGCCTGTGGACATGGCTAACCTTTTAGCTGACAGGTTCTTTGAAAACTTCAGCCCCCTATCCCTGCCACATGTACTTCATGACATCCCTATCACCTGTCATATTGTAGCTCTAAAGAGCAGGTCATAAACGTTCTCTCTAAGGCCAAATACACAGCATCTATGGGACCTGATAACATCTCAGGCTGCTTCCTACATGGGCTCAAACAAGAATTAGCAACACCACTGGGTACGTACTCTTTTAAGTCATAGTCTAAGCTCCAGCTTCATCCCAAATGAATGGAAAATGGCCACCATTATCCCCTTGCACAAAGGTGGTGCTTCCAATGACCCAGGGAACTATAGACCTATTAGCTTGACTGGCCTTATCTGCAGGGCCATGGAGCAAATCATCATAGACCTTATCAACAAAGATATAGGTAATCTCCAAACATTTGACCCTACTCAGTTTGGAATTGTCAAAAGGAGATTGTGCCTGTTAAACCTGGTGGACTTTTTTGAGACAGTCAACATGGCCCTAGACAAGGTGAAATCTGTGCATACAGCCTACATAGACTTAGCCAAGGTTTTTGACACTATCCCCCACTCAGGCATCATTGACAAACTCACCCAGCTAGGTATCAACCCTATCATTAGCTGGGTCACTAAATGGCTCACTCATAGAACCCATAAAGTCTGAATAGGGGAATCCACCTTCAACAGCAGACTTGTAACCAGTGGTGTTCCACAGGGATCAGTCCTGGGACCATTACTGTTTAGAATCTATTTCTCTGAACTACAAGATAACACTAAAGGTCTGTGGATGACTGCAAACTGAAAGCCATCATAAAATCTCCAAACAATATCAACATCCTACAAGATGGTCTTACACAAACAAATGATTGGTTCCAAAGTCATGGCCTTAAACTCAATGCAAAAAAATGTATTATCATCCCTTTTGGTAAGTGCAATGTTCCTGTTAACTACCACATGAATAACAATACCTTAAGTACACACTCAGTGGTGAGAGATCTGGGCACAAAGGTTGACAGCAACCTTACCTTTGATCACCATGTCTTCACAGTGGTAATAAAGGCATTCTATATTGCTCATCTCATAAGTAAGGGCACTGCATCCAAAAAAAAGTTACAACCTCTCTGTGTTCTTCCCTCATCAGGCCAATAACTGAGTACAACGCCCCTTTTGGTATGTACCTTTCAAAGCACATGCAGCAATTGGAGAGACCACAAAGGTTCCTCACAAGGAAAATTCAAGGTCTTCAGCATCTGTCCTATGTGGATCATCTGAAATCACTGTCACTTTATTCTCTTTCATACAGACTACTCAGCGGCAATCTATGCCTTGCACATAAGGTGATCTTTGACCCTGCTTTATTGGAAAAGCTGCATATCTGCAAGTCAAATGGTACATGGGATACTCACTCTAAAGACCTTAACCTGGTATGTGACATTAACAGAACCTGCTGGAAGGACAGATTTTCTCCCAGAGGTTACTACACGTTTGGAATGGACTCCCACTTCATGTCAAACACCTCACTGGCCCTCTTCAAATGCAGTTTGGATGATTGGATGGGTGAGTCTAAATTCACCCTGGGGGGGTCCACCTGTGTCCCTCTTGGACAGGGGCAATTGGTGATGATCATTGAAATAAGGGTAGAACTTGGCTAGGCTTGTAAGAGCGCTAGGGCCATTAGCCTAGTAACGTCCTATGATCCTATGATCCTATGATCCTGTGAAATGGAGGCATCATTGTATATGTAACATAGCCACTTGATTAAACAGCTTATTTATATTTATACATTTTACATACATGTACATACATACAATTATTTCAGGCATGGACAGTAATGCCCTTCTAACTTTCAAATGCACCAGAACAGTCATTTCCGTATAAGTGAAGAAGACGTTCTTAAAAAATTTTAAAGTAGTGCTTGCTTTACTATAATTAGAAATGTTATTCCATGTGTCATCTACTCTTACAGAGAACAAGTTGCTACATCTCTCATTCCTGTGTCGTCTCCTACACAGACTGTCTAATGATTCTCTAATACTCTTTGATAACTCCAAACATTCCTAGAGTTAGTTGTTTCTTAATTACTCTCTACTTAAGGTCTCCACTTAAATATCAATATGAGATGGAGTAAAATGTTCAAATATTTTAACCTTTTGTAACGACTTAAACTTCCATATACATGAATGCCCCTTTTATATTTTTGCTGTGCTTTAATTTATTCATGCTAATTTGATTATAAGATTTCAAAATTATTATTCCATACTCTAATTTGGGTCTAGTGTAATTTACAATCCATAATTTCATAATTTCTGATTTTCTAGACTTTATAAATCTTTTTTATAGCCTATAGTTTTAAAAATGGTCGTTAACCAATTTGCTGATATGATCCAAAAAAACTCAAAGCTGGATATACCCATATACCAGGTTCTTAATTGAATCCATATTTTAAATCACTTTGTGCTATATTAAATACTCACGCTTCAATCTAAGTCTCTAAAATCTTATAAGCTTTGCTGTTGATAAATTTATCAACATATTATTCTCCTGAGGTTGGGATGGTGGCCTAAAGATTAAGGTGTTTGCCTTACAAACACAAGGTGCAGGGTTTGAGTCTCACAACAGATAATTGGCTAGGCTTAAAATAGTTTGCAAGGGCAGTTAGCCTAGTACTAACCTATAAACCTGTGCCCAAATGGTTTGAATTTGTCAAGTTATTTTGTCCTATCTGTGACAAATGTAACCTG
>NC_056737.1:339954233-339976733 GCF_019279795.1 Protopterus annectens
AGACCTAAATGTGACATCATCACATTGGTCATACCTTGTGTATCCTGGTTTGGACTTTTTACAAGGCGATGGCAGTCCTATACTCAGACTAAGACAACACATCCTTGTTCTTATCTGATGCATTCGGGTATGGAGTGTAGCACTGTAGGGCTTATCATCAATGCATAGCAATGAGAGCAGTCACCAGAGGTGACATATTGAGTGGGAGCACTGTTCTGTCACTGGCATAAGATCTGCAGTTTAGTTGTCTAGACAATGCATTTTTGTGTGAGTAGACTATTTCTCATTCAGTGGCTGGGGTGTGCTTGTATGGTTTGGATCATTCAGAAGTGTACTGGCAGGCATTATGTAAATATTGTTGCTCGTTCATGTCATGCTAAGTCTTGCAGGATGACAGTACTGCATCTGTATATGTTTTTTAGGTTTTGTCACTTCTCTGAACTACACAACACTGTGTTATGAGATGCTATCATGTAGCAGGTGTAGAGAAGTGGTTTATAGGTCTGTGAAAACCATTCATGGATCTGGTCAAGGATACTGACTTACTAGCATGTGGTGATGCCAAAATGAAAAAAGTGTGCACATTTAGGTTCACAGATTCATGGGTTAACAGTAGGCTATTGATCCAGAGGAGCATAAGTAGCCTAGCCACAATATCCCACATTGTAAGTACCCAGTGGCATGACTAATTTATATCTAGTTTTAGGCCTCTTTCAATGATGGCCTCAGGGACCACATCTGGAGAGTATTTATGATTGCTCATCCATGCATCCAGGTTATGCTTAAAGAGGATCAGGAAGCTACTTTTCTTTATATTCAAAGGAAGTCTATGCAGTTAATGGGGGATACTCTGGGATGTATAGCAATGCTGCCAACAGGTCCTAGTTACGTTATGGTAGAAGATGAGTTCTTTTGAACAGGTGTTTAGGATGTTACTAGTTCTGTGGATGTGCAGCAGGTGACAGTGGACTGGATCCTTTGAGGTTATGCAGATTAGACAGAGATTACCTCTCCAGAGTCTATAGGAAAACCGAGAAAAGACAAAGTGCTTTAAGGCTGTCTGGGTAGCTCAAGACAGACATGCGCTTAATTACTGCAATGAGAAAACAATTCAGTCTCTCAAGGTCATAGGCTTGGACAACTACATACCATGGGGCATTGTACTCTGTTAATCAATCCTGGTGATTATGGAAAAGGATTCCCTAACATTAGTGGATGCATAACGATCAAAGGATAACTAATTGTCAGTAAAAGTGCTCAGGCCCCTAATGATGAAGTCAGTTTTGGCTGAAGACATAGTGCTAGCACTGCATTTCTGGGCATGTAGCTTTAAGCTGTGCTCCAGGCACCACTTGTATGGTTTGGGTCATCCAGAAGTGTACTGGCAGGCCTTATGTAAATGTTGTTGCTCATTCGTGTCATGCTGCATGCTAGTCTCGCCTGAAAAATCTGGAAGTCAGACAGTGAGGTAGTGACAACTCCAGACTTGGTCAGCTACAAATTCTTGATGTCAGCCTTAACACTGTAGAAGTAAATACCAAAGACAAGTGGTCCTGGAATTGATCACTGGGGGATACCACAGGTAAATATTATTTTCGAAAAGAGCATGCCTCCCAAATAATAGAGTTGGGTGTGCCCGTTAGCCAGTTTGCTATCTAGTAGGTAACATATGAGTTTACAATTACAGTAATAACCTTGAAGTCCACTTCTAAAACAGTTATGTGCACTGCATACATAGTTTCACTAAAAGACCTGCATTATCAGATATGCAGCATATACAGAATTTATAGAAATTCAGGAATGCCTTGAATTGCAAGTCTGTCAGTAAAACATGTTGTTTTCAAAACCATGTGAATATAAACATAGATTATGTGTTACATACTTACATAGAGAAATAGGTCGTATAACTTGTCAAAACATAGGGTCATCGATGGCATGAGATTTTGGTTGCAGCACTTAATTTTTACTGCCTTAATAAAAAAATGTACCCCTGTAATTACCTACTGTAATATAATAGGAACGGTACTGAAAAATATACTGGAAATGCATAGACTGCAATTGCCTCAACTTTCAAATGCTAATCCATGTAAACTAACTACTTCAGTCAAGCTTTCAGGAAAAGTATGAAATTTCAAGATATTTTACCACAATAAACGGTAGAAAAAAAGTGAGCAAAGAAATTCAGTAGTCTGGGATCACTATTAGACAAATAGTTATGGTGTGATCTCTGAAGGACAACATACAGCATCAGCTAATGAGAAAATACTTTTAGAACAATGATTAGATTCAGTTCCAAAGCTGTATGGCATTTTAGAGAAAAATGCAAAATATTGTATTGTTTTTGGAATATTAGGACATTTGCGACTCAACAGGTTTCCTTGCAAGGCAGAACTGTTCAAAGCAATAGTGTGCTGTAAAATGAGGGAAAATCTGTATGATTTTAAAAGTGCACCTACTTGAATACACACACATTAGAAAGCAACACTAATAACAGACCACCCACCCCCTGTAGGATATTCTATAGTCTACATCCCATTACTACTAACTCTCTTGGATTACCACTATCTCTTCATGGTTCCTATAACTCCATCTCTTCAAAGGACGTTTGGCTCCACTGCAAATACAATTATTTTTCTGTTGACTTTGTCAAGACTGTTCTAACTATACACCATAAGTAACATTCTAATTTGAGTAAGATGCCATCTTGCCTTTTTACCATCATTTTTTGTGATCTGTACTTAAGCTTGTAACAGAATTCTGTGTGTTGTTTTAAATTCCTGTGTAAAATATCTTATATGTAAATATTGTACTGACAAGTATTGTATTTGTACTGTCTTTGTCTAGAGCTTTTCTCCCTGGGCCTCCACCGAAAAAGGGCTCCTAGCGCAGTCGGACTTTTCCCGGTTAACAAATGTAATAAATAAAAATAAATAAATGAAAAATAATTGCCAGTGGAGGGAAAAAGATTTGTAGAAATAAGCAGGAAACAAAAATACTGTTGCCTAGGCTTGAATAATTATTAGACACAGTTTTGCAAAACCAACTACATAATAAAATAGATATCACTTCATTGCTAAAGAGGCTGCAGGTCTGTGTGTGACAAGATAGCATCTCTAGTTGAATAAAATCCAGTCAATCAACAAATAATTGCTCATGAGTAGGGGGTGGATACAAAAGGACAAACTTCAGTTGCAAGCTCTTAGCATCATATATCCGTGAAAAGCCTTCCTGAAGAAGGCATAGATACAGAAGCAGTGGAAGAATTCATGAATATACGAGAAAGACAAAAGCCAAATGATAAGGTAAAGAAGAATGTTCATAGCTGAATGAATCAGAAAAGCAATTCTTCCAGTGGTGTAGGGAGGGAACAGAATCATCAGTACCACTAATCATACGAGCATAGGAGGTTACTAAGCTATTGGCCCTGAGGGCCTTATAAGCTAGCCAAGAGTTTAGCCCATGTTTAGACAAGTCAGCACCCAAAGCCCCTGTCCAGCAGGGACACGGGTAGAATCCCCGTGGTATATTGTCTGTTTCCCATCCAGATAGCATGAACTCTAGAAGTAAACCCAGAGCCAGAAGGCTGACCCAAGTTGAATGACATTGTGGGATCAGGTGGAAGATGTTGCTACACTAGTGCCTTGTTGGCAAAAGACAGGGGGCCAACTCTATTTATAGAGTCCATGGTTTAGAACAGTAGACAATCCATGTGTATGAGTTGAAGCATTTGCATACTCTAAGCATCACTGTACATGAGGCATAAAGGTCTATATCACTTATTCACAGAAAAGCCATTCATCAAACACCTATTTAGCGAAGCTGCTCTTCATCAAATGGCAAATTTTAAGTAAGGCAGACAAGCAGCTAGCTAACCAAGCAACTGCAAAAAAAAAAATAAATAAAATCTGCCAGGGTGGGGGGCTGTGCTCCCCACATCCTCCCTAACTAAATATACCAACTCCAGGATCACACTACAATGGGGAAAGGGCAAATTCCAGACTGTGGCCAACCTCTGGTTTGCCCTAGTTAAAATTTGCCATTCTATAGAGAGCAGCTTTGCTAAACAGGTGTTTAACAAATGGCTATTAGCATTTCACACTGAGCTAATCGAAGGAAGGACACTGAGGAAACTCGGAGCTATAATATATAACATTAAGTATCATGTTTTTTGTTTATTTTGTTCTTTATTTCTTTATTTATAGCACTTTGTGTACTGTGTATTTTTCTAGCTAGTTTCACTGTGTGTGAGGTATTAACTGGAAATTGTCCACTTTTATTAAGCATCTGTTGGGTTGTTTGTTTCTGATAACTTGTTGCATTTAAACTCTTTTTTCTAGAGGCTCCTTTAGCTGTTTAAAACTTTAATTTAAAGGCTTACTGCTGCTTTTCAGCTGTGAGAAACATTACTGCAGTTTGTTCTAAGTAGTGGGGATATTTGTAGCATTTCCATATTCAGGCTTGTATTTGGGCCTAGTGTTTGTGGAGGCTGTGTGTCTGAGCACATATTCAGGGACATCTTGGTTTAGCCAAAGCCATCAGGCATTTCAGTGAGAGAGAATTGTTTGAGGTCATTGGCTGACTGAGGTCACCTGGACTACAGCTTAGACTAAGCACCTCATTGGTTATTTTGTGATTTCTTTCTTAAAAGCTGTCTCAGGTTTCAACTTTCTGTTACCTAAGAAGTTCAGTTGTGAAAAAAAAAATCGTTCTGCTTTTACTGTATTTGTGTTTCTTCCTACTTTATTTTGCTTTTGCGTCATCTTAAAAGTACTCAATTATATTTATTACTGCTTGGTGTAACTCATTCTAAGCCTTTTAGTTTAAGCACTTGGGCTTCAGACCAGTTGTTTTACATTAAGAAGGTTTGTGGTCTGCACTGTAGTGGCAGAACAGGTAGCTTACATCCTTCTAAGCTGGGAACTGCTGATTGAGGGCTCAGCGTCTGTTATTCTAAAAATGTGTTAATTCTGGTTTAAGCACTTGGGCTTCAGGCCAGTTATTTTACATTAAGAGGATTCATGGTCTGCACTCTTGTGGGAGGAGAGACTGGACTCTGCCTTCTGAGCTGGGAATTTCTGGTTAAAGGCTTATGGTGCCTGCATATCTGAACTGCTTCCTACTGAAATTGGTACACCTTGTTTGCTGTAGCATAGACTAGATCCAGGCCTGCTGAATCTAGCTTTGTTTGTATAACTTGAGCACTAATCCAGGCATTCTTTAAAGTATTCAACTGTATTTATTACTGCTTGGTAGTAACTTGATTAAAGTGTAGCTATCATTCTAAGTCTTTTTGATTAAGCACTTGGGCTTCAGACCAGTTGTTTTACATTAGGAAGGTTTGTGGCCTGCACTGTGGTGGCAGGACAGGTAGCATACATCCTTATAAGTTGGGAACAGCTGATTGAGGGCTCAGTGTCTGTTATTCTAAAAGTGTATTAGTTCTGGTTTAAGCACTTGGGCTTCAGGCCAGTTATTTTACATTAAGAAGGTTCATGGTCTGCACTCTTGTGGGAGGAGAGGCTGGACTCTGCCCTTCTGAGCTGGGAATTTCTGGTTAAAGGCTTATAGTGCCTGCATATTTGAACTGTTTCTTACTGAAATTGGTGCACCTTGTTTGCTGTAGCATAGACTAGATCCAGGCCTGCTGAATCTAGCTTTGTTTGTATGCTTGTTGTTTGTTTGCTTGTTATTTCCCTGAAACACTAATTCCACCTAAAACACAGCTTTTCAGCACTTCTGTGGATCCCTAATGATATCTGCATTGCTTACTGTACTTATTTCCTTGTTTCACTTAAAAGAAAGTTACTGTTTGTCGTTTTTGCATTTAAGTCACCTGTAACACATTGCATTTAAGTTACCTGGCACTTGCTCACTAAAGCAATTATATAAGTCAGCACTAAAAAATTAAAAGCACTACAACCTCACAAACTCCCCTTAAGTACCTTGTTTTCCATTGGCCCTTTTTTTCAATTATAAAGGAATTCCCAATACTATTCTAGCATGTCCAAAGGTCAGTTGTCAATCTCCTCTCCGGTCCAGCTGGTGAATCTGGGAATCTTGAGGCAATGTTACAACTGCCTCATGTACACAGACAACCCTCTCCTCCTCCCAACAAATTCCAACACATGTGAGAGATGCAACCATATAGCCAAACTGGAGGATAAGCTCTCTCAACTCAGTACTGGCATAACCAATCAGGAGGAGAAGGAAACCACACTCACTACAATTCCAGTCTCACATAGACCTATCACGACAGCAAACCAAACACATAAACACACAAAAACATACTCGGAGGCTCTAAATAAAAATCTGCCTAAGCAGCAGAGACCTCCAAAGCAGACACCCAAGCAACCACTACCCCAAAACAAAACACGTGCAACACATAGCTCACAAAGCCAGTGTGCCGAACAGTCACAGCCCTTAAGGCTAAACAACACACCTGATACACTTGTAATAGGTGACTCTATTGTCAGGCACACTGACGTCCCGCTCATCAGGCTGAACAAGGAGAAGGTCACAGTGAGCTGTCTGTCAGGCGCTAGGATCCGCCACATAACACAAGCACTCAGGTCACTCCAAGGCAAGTACAAATATGACTCAGTCATTGTACATGCTGGTGTGAATGATCTGAGATGTACCTCCCTGGACTACATGAAAAGAGACATAGAGGAGCTCTCTTAGCATGTAGCCCATGCCGGTATGACCCTGACATTGAGTAGCATCTTACCCTCACCAAGAATTATGCCACAATATGAAGACAAGATGATCAATTTCAACAACTGGCTTAAGTATTGGTGTCATTCAAAGGGGATCCAATGCCTGTCAGCCTGGGATGACATGCTCGACAAGCCACGATGCTTCACTAGGGATGGCTTGCACCTGTCACTCCTGGACTTTCGGATATTGGCAAAGGCTCTTGCTACCCCCATAGTGCCTTTTTTAGGTATCACAAGGGATAAGAAACTAAGAGTAATGCTACTCAATGCCAGAAGTCTAAACCTCAAGATGCACGCACTCGAAACTCTCCTTAGCATGGAGAACATCGATATCTGTGCAGTAACAGAAACCTGGTTCAAGGCTCCCGAGAGCACCCCAGCACTACCAGGTTATACCTCATACCATGCTTTTCGGCCCCAAAACTTGGACCAAACCACAAAAGGAGGGGGGTATCAATATTCGTCAAAGATACACACATCTCCAGGTTGGTGGCACAGCACAAAGCATCAGAGACTATCCATGTGCAACTAACAGTGGGTAAAACTGCCTTCCAGCTTATAGCCTGCTACAGACCACCCTCCCAAACCCAGGAACCCCACTCGGCCTTCCTGAGAACACTGGAAAATATGAAGGTCTCTCCAAACACCATTATATTGGGCGACTTCAACTACCCAAACATAGACTGGGAGCATTACTCTAGCTCCAACACCCTAGCCCAAAAGTTCCTAGAATTTATAAACTCAAATGCTATGGAACAACTTGTTACCACTCCCACAAGAGGGGAAAACATACTGGACCTGATCATCACCAACTTGGGGACTCTATGCTCCAGACCAGAAGTGTATCCCTCACTGGTAAGATCAGACCATAAACTAATCTCACTGGATATTCACATCCCAACCCCACCCCTGCCCAGAAAACCACAGTGAAAAACTTCTCTAAAGCAAATTTCACACTCCTCAAAACCGAGGTGGAATCCTTCAAAGCCCCCGGGCCTGTGGAAAATACGGCACAGACCGCAGAATCCTTTATAAACGCATTCTATGAACACCTTCAGGAATGCATGGATCATGCAATCCCAAATAAAACCAAGACCCAATCCTCCAAAGGCAGACATCCTGTCTGGTGGACCCCAGCCATAAACAAACTATACGATAGAAGGAGGAAGCTACTACACGATAGAGCAAAATCCCAAAAAGGGAAGGCATCTCTGATCAGTATTAGCAAAAAACTACGGGCACTCATAAAATCATCTAAGGCCAGCTTCGAGAAAAAAATTGCACAGGACACTAAGGATAATCACAAGGCTTTCTTTAGTTATGGTAG
The DNA here is from genome assembly GCF_019279795.1 of Protopterus annectens. Lineage (NCBI taxonomy): Eukaryota > Metazoa > Chordata > Ceratodontiformes > Protopteridae > Protopterus > Protopterus annectens. The sequence goes on from NC_056737.1 coordinate 339,962,277, forward strand.
GAACCTGGGTTGGAATTCCCAGATATGCTCAGAATTAGTCCAAAATGACAAAAAATACACCGAAATCACAGACATTGCCAACATCCTAGCTGACAGGTTCAGCACAAACTTCTCCCCTCCCACCAAAGGGCAAATATCTATCCCAGCAGAGTGCTGCCCCCCGACATCTCAGATGCTCAGGTAAGAGCCGCCCTCTCCAAAGCAAAAAACACAGCATCAATGGGACCAGACGGTGTCCCGGGCTGCATCCTACATGAACTCCAAGAAGAGCTAAATCCAAACATAAAACTACTGTTTTGTCTCAGCCTTACTACAGGATATGTACCCAAAGAGTGGTGTATAGCAACAGTGGTCCCTCTCCAGAAAGGTGGTGCCTCAACGGATCCTGGAAACTATCGCCCCATAAGCCTGACTAGCTTGGTCTGCAAAGCTATGGAAAGGATCATCATGGACCTCATAAATAAAGATATTGGGGACCTACAGACACTGGATCCTACCCAGTTCGGCTTTGTTAAGGGCAGATCCTGCCTCTTAAACCTGGTCAATTTCTTTGAAACAGTCACCAAGGCCATTGACGAGGGGAAGGTGGTCCACACAGCCTACCTGGACCTCGCAAAAGCCTTCGATACAATACCCCACTCGAGCATTATAGATAAGCTCACCAGCTTAAATATAAACCCCTATGTCACTAGATGGGTTGCAAACTGGCTCAAGGACAGAACCCACATGGTTAGAATTGCTGGAGCCATGTCAGACTCCAAACCAGTTACAAGTGGCGTCCCACAAGGCTCAGTCCTGGGACCTCTCTTGTTCGGTATATATTTCTCGGAGGTACAGGCCAACACGGAAGGACTGTGGCTGACCAAGTTTGCAGATGACTGCAAACTGGGCGCCATAATCCACTCTCCAGCCGACACAAGCATCCTCCAAAAGGGCCTCATAGAAACAGACAACTGGTGCCAGAGCCATGGCCTCAAGCTAAATGCCAAAAAGTGTATAGTCATCCCCTTTGGCAAAAACAAAGTGCCCACAAATTACCACATAGGTGGTAATCCATTAAGTACAGAAGAAGTAATTAGGGACCTGGGGACCCAAGTTGATAGGAATCTCTCATTTGACAACCACGTGGCCAAAGTGGTTAGAAAAACATTTTATATAGCCCACCTAATCATGAAGGGATTCACATCTGGATCAGGGGAGGTCATCCTGCCTCTTTACTCATCCCTCATCAGGCCCATAATTGAGTACAATGCCCCTTTTGGGATGTACCTTACCAGACACCTGCAGCAACTGGAAAGACCCCAAAAGTACCTCACCAAGAGGATCAAAGGACTCAAATAGATGCCATATGCTGCCCGGTTAAAGAAACTCCAGCTCTACTCAGTGGCATACCGCCTGCTCAGAGGCAATCTGTGCCTGACGTATAAAGCCATGTCCAACCCGGAATTAATGGACATGCTGCACCTCAGAAAACCCAAATCCCATCGAGCTACACGCTCGAGAGACTTGAACCTCAGCACTGAAATAAATAGGACATGCTGGAGGGACAGATTCATAACCCAGAGGCTCCCTTCACTCTGGAATAAAATTCCAGTCCAGGTTAGGCAGAGTCCCTCATTGACTCTCTTCAAGAGGAATCTTGATGAGGGGATGGGAGATTGTAGGTTTACCCCGGGTATCACTTCTGTGTCACTGTTAGACCGAGGCACAGTATACTAACCTCGAAAAAGAGCATAGCAAAATTAATTTAAAATGGGTGGCGAAAGCCAAACACACTCTAGCTAGGCTTATAAATGCCCTAGGGCAGATAGCCTAGTATGAACCTATGAACCTATGAATAGCCATTCGATTAAATAATATAGACCCAAGGCATAAGAGGGGAGGGGCTACTGGGGAGGTCTTTCAAAAAGCTCAAATTCGGTTTCTTTAAAAAAACACATTTTCTAAAGAAAAAGAAAACACATCAGAACTGGATGTATTGCAAGGACCCAGTTACCCAATAATAAAATAAATAAGATATGAAATAAAATAAAAAAAAATTAGAAAATTTAATATAATCAGTAGTGAAGCAGGGTACTCTAGTGCATTTACATTTAAATCTGCATTCATACTCCTTAATTATAAAGTCTTTATTAGATCTGAAGACATAGCACAGAACTGCCTGCAGTCAAGCTTATACACATGGGATAGGGTACTTTTTGTGACACATAAGGCCACTGACTGTAATTACTATAATTGCAGGTAGAACTAGACGTGAAAAATTACTGTGATAGTGTACTTAAACTATATGATTAGTATTCTTCGTGTTTACACACGAACGTACTGCATGCCATACACACAGAGGAGATACATCTCTGACAGACACATGCTGACGTGTTTTTTTTTTCTTTGCAAATGCAGCATTTTTACTGCAAGGTCAAAGTGACATCCTAGTTTTAAGGAGAGAGATGATATTTGAACCTTAATTGTAGCAGTGAGTATGTACCAGGTTTATGGAATTTTATTAAAACCTCTTGAAGGAAAAGGTTAATGGTAGAGCTGCCATTTTCATTGTATCTGTATTGTTAATGTTAATTGCTGGCAGACAGAGAGATTTTCAATGAGTGCATTAGAAAGGGATTCAGATGTTGTACCTCTTATGACATAGAAATTTATGATTCATGGATGGTAGAGCATATTATGCTATTAAATGACAGAGCCATGTTCGAAATTGGCTAATATGTGCCTGTCTTACAGAATATTCTGATCCATTTATGGTAGCTAATATAATGCAAGAATGCTGTGTGTTGCTGCATTAGTAAAAAAAATGCTTAAGAGATGTAAATAAATCAGCATTGCAAAAATTCTGTCATACATTCCATGCACATGATAAAATTGTATTCTGCCCATGAAAGTAAAAGCTATGTAATATTCTGACAATATGATCTTTATATGCATCGCTCTCTCTCTCTCTCTCTAGATATATATATATATATATATATATATATATATATATATATATATATATATATAAATATATATAAATATATATAAATATCTTCAGTAGATTGAACTTTTACAAGTTCAAACTACATATGGTCGAGACCATATGTTCAAACTCGTAAAAGTTTGAACACTGAAGTAGAAACACATAAAACAAAAAAAAAAACACAAAACTAAATGTCTATAGCTGCACCCCCCCACACCCCCCTTACTTAAATATACCAACTCCGAGATCGCACTACATTGCAGAAATGGAAAATCTTCCCTTTCCACTCTGTACGGAGATCTCCATTCAGTCCGATCAAACTTTTACAAGTTCGAACATATGGTCTCTTGTGGTTCAAACTAGTAAATGTTCTTTCAACTGAAGGGGACCCAGTTAGATGTTAACACTTTCATCTCTGAAAATTCATTCCTAGAATTGTAGTACAGTCTTTCCCTGGGCGATGTCTACAACACTTGCTCATCTCTTCTTGGCCATAGCTTGAAGCTTGATTCATAGGATACAGATAAACCCAAAACCTTGTAGTGATGAAGTCTTCAAAAACAGGGAGATTGTACTACAATGTGATAACAAAATAATGCATTTTAGGTTTCTTCATATAATTACCTGAAAGCTTTCACAAAGAAACTCAGTTATATCTGGCCTTATTTGCTGAGGGTCTGTATTATTGATCTAAATAGCATTAAGGAAAACTAATCAGGACATAAGCCATTAATTTAAGATATGGCACAAGAAATAAAAAAAAAAAAAAAAAAAATCATTTGGCAGGTTCCACTCATGCAAGTGCTGTGATCAGGGAGGGTGGCCTTATGGTTAAAGTGTTTGCCTTACAAACACAAGGTGCAGGGTTTGAGTCTCACAAGGGATAATTGGCTAGGCTTACAATGGCTCACAAGGGCAGTTAGCCTAGTACTAACCTATGAACCCTATAACTGCAGTGCAGATGACAATGATGTGAACAGAAGGCCTAGCAACCAAAACACCACTTGGGAATGTCAGAATCAAATTGTCATTTTTCATGTCAGCCCTGTGACATAGACAAATAAAGCCTTAATTGCATCTAAGGTGACATGGGTTCAATTAGCAGCTCATGCTTGTAATGTGCTGGCAGGAGGAGATGGATGTGCCCATTCAGATGCAGGTACACATGAGGATATAAGCAATCTCCAAGCATTATAGTTTAAATAAACATGACCATAATGTCAATCCATACTACAACAATAACCTTTGATGACTAATTTCATTTAATTCAGAGAGTGCCTAAGGAATATAGTAGCAAATGGACAGGAAGGTGAATAGGGAAGATGACTAACTTTGATTTATTTCTTTAACAACATATTGTATCACATGTTTATTTAAGCAACTATTATTTTATTTTACTTTTAACACCAAGTAAGGCACATTAGACATATGTTGGTACTTTCAAGGCAAACCTGAAATACCGAAAGCCAGATTCATAAAGGTAAAGGGTAGCACACCTGAGAGCAGAGCAGTAAGCTCACTCATATGTAAATAGCTTCAGCCATTATTCTGTCCGTTTTCAATACCTACTTAGTTCAACTGAGGGTTGTGGAGAGTCACAGTCTATCCAAACAAGTAATGAGTATAAAGTCAGAAACAATACTAGACATTCTGTCAGTGCATAACAAGACGCATACACTTGTGCTCACTGCTCACATAGCTAAGGGTAATTCTGAATATCACCAGTCTAACAATCCATATCTTTACAAACTGGGAGGAAACTGCATCTCCCAGCTAAAACACAACAGAATATACCCTGATCGGGAACTGAACTGGAGAACTAATCACTATGAGGCAGCAATACCACCCACCAGAGTAAATCTACAAAATAAACATAGGAAGAAAACTCTCAGTACACCACTTGTTCTGCATAATGACATAATCAGTAAATGCAAGACATGATAGAAAGGTGAAATAAAATACATGGTAGAAATGTGAAAAAAAAAAAAACATTTAGCAAACACATAGTACTAAACCAAGAACCACAATAAATATGTGACCAAAGATACAGAATGCTGGGGGTACTTAATTTTTTTTTTGACAAAAAGTAAATGTTTAACAACAAAATAACAACATATATAGCATTTTCATCTTACAAAGCTTAAGACTTCTTCAGAACTAATTCATGACCAAACACTTCCATTTATAAAGACTCCTGCATGAATAATTAATACTTAATGTTGCATGTACCAAAAATCGTTAAAATCAAATTTGAATTTAAAATTTTGAAATTTTAAAATAGAACTTTAACTAAAAAAAAAAAATATCCAATAAATTATATCCGATAAATTAATTAAAACTGGATTGCAGCCAACCATTCAGTCAAGGAATATGTGTATATACAAGTCCAAAAGTATTGTGTACACACATTAAAACCCAAATCCTACAACTAATATAAACAAATAGTTCATATAAGATTTAACTATATAAGATATAAATAAATCTATGATATATGAATGTATCTATGATATCTAATATAAATATATAAACATTAAATGCAAACATGTACTTAAAAAATGTTATAACTGCCAAATGTTGTTGCAGTATTAAACTCATATTATGCTTAATGTTTTTGTTCAAAGCATTGCTACTTTTAATTTTAAGACTGGTACATTTTCATTTATGCCTGGGGACTGTTACATTACATTTTCATTGCCAATAAAGTTTCCTATATTCTAATCTAGTCTCCTAAAAGCAGCCCCAGGAACAACATCAGTTTTATCAGTTATGGCAAACCTGAAATTCTTATAATCCTTGCAAATCTCCAAGTGCTTAAATAGAACGATTTGGTGCATTTATTTCTAATATGAAGTTTATGTTTGTAAAGTCTCCTTCTCAAATGCCTTTCAGTCTTTCCTATATAAAACAGAGCATGTTGCACATTTTGCAATATATACAATCCGTTTTGAGGGACAATTGCCCACATTAATTTCACATTCAATATATCAGAACAATGCCTACAACTCCAACATTGCTTTGTTCCATTAAAGCTATTGTTCGAGCTGGATCCCAAATCCCTTTCATAGAGATTTTTAAGTTATGAGCTATCTTCTAAATAAAATATGGCTCATCTACAACCATTGATAATCACTGGGGATTATGTTTAAGCACAGATTTTTAACAATCCTCTTAATAGTGTTGCATCCTGTAGAATATTGAATAACCAGTGCCCTTTCACAACTATTAGACTCCACTGAATCCTCTATTTAAATCTAGTGGATACTCAAAATTTGCCCCAAAATGGATTTATACTTGTTACCCCAACTGTCTATAATCTCATTAGCAATGTCAGTTACTAATTTCCTTGGGTAACCTCTACCAATAAACATTTTAGTCAATTTTTCCATCTTGTGTAATAATACTTCCTTTGAGGAGACCATGCATGCTACCCTAATGCACTATCTTTGATTAAAGTTTTCTTACATGCAAAAGAGTGGAAGTTGTTAAAATTCAAATATGCATTGCTAGAAGTAGGTTTCCTAAAAAATATATTGGTATTCTCCCTTGCAATTGTTTCCATTTACTTAATTTTACAGTTTAGTCAAAGACACATTATCAGCCAAGAAGCCACTAACTAAACATATGTCTTATGAAAAATGTAGTCCGTCGTAGACATCCCAAACAAAAATAATTTACCAAACAAGTCTACAAAATGACATCCACTCAATGCACATAATTTACAAAATCATGAATAAATACTGAACATCTCTCTCAGAATATGTTTGGGGTTGTTCCTCCTGGACTATCATACTTATAGTAACTAACTCAGAGGCATGTTGAAGGAAAATGGCAAGCTTCTAATATGCCAGTGGCCTCGGAATTTGGGCAACTGAATATCACACAGCTGCAGCTGTGATTAGAAGACAGTTTAAGCTGAAACAGCTCCAAAATTAGAAAACTTCCAGTTATTAGTTGGCATGTGTAGAACAACAGACTTTTGCTGAGGTGTGGCACTGTATATGTAGTACAGTGTCTGGTAAAGGTTCCCTCATTAATTAATTAATTAAACAAATTCACCACACCTTAGTGATGTGAAACACATGCTGCAAAAGAGGTACTGTGCACCAATACAACATGGTTGTGTTCATGGTATATTTAGTTGCAGGACAAGGCATGGCTGCAGGTGATGACCATGATACATACAAGCATGTCTTCCAATACTGTACAACAGCAGGGACACAGAGCAGCCAGGGCATGATATCCACAAGGAAGTAAGCACTTTTTTATACAGCACACAGCAGAACACAATGCACATATGTCACAAGTAAAGTATGGATAACACACACCAGAGCATGATACGCACATTCCACAAGACAGTTATATACAACACCCACCCAAGAGTGATTTGTTCATGCCATACATAGGCTATGCATAGCATACACCTAGGGGTGATGTCCATATGTCATAAGAAACGCTAAGGACACCTCGCACCAGAGCATGAATTCTATTTATCATGTTTGTTTTTTTCCTCCTTTGATGATACCACAAGTGAAACATTTCCTTCATGTTCAGTGCCCACTGATAATCAGTGCAGTATGAACTCACTGCTAACATATATTGTTTGCGGGCAACAAATTTCTCTGAACAATTCACTTAACTCTTCCGCTGACAGGATGATGACCTTGTTACAATCAGCTCTTACTCAATTAGGAAATAAGAGACTGGAGCCATGGTAGGTGGCTATATGGTTAGCAGTTGACTGGGGGGGCTTGAATAATACTTTTAAAAAATTTTTAAAAATTCAAACACCACAGCTAAGTACAATCCCTGATGAATCATACAAGGAAGTTAGTTTAGGAAAGAAGCACAATAGTTTTGAGCTTGTGGAGGATGACAACACCACATTATAGAGGTCAGCTTTTATCATGGACATCATACTCTGGTTTAGCTACTACTAATCAATGTACCAGTTCTTACCTCACCTTTCATCAAAAGATGCAAATCAAAAATGGCGAATCAAAAGGCCTACAAAAAAACAGAAAAAAAAAATTGTTTTTTTGCTCTGAAGCAGCCCCCGATCCCCATCCCTCTAAATTATATATATCAACTTCACGGTCACACCACAGTGGAGAAAAGGGAGAAAAAAACCTGAAAACTGCTCCACCAGATCAATTCAGCACATTACAGTGAAACTCACTGCAACATTCAGCTTTCAAGATTAAAGTCTCTGATAGTAAAAACGGTGATGATTCATAAGCATTACTCCTATATGAACTGACCCCATGCTCCAACCAACCAAAGAGTTTGTGTCACTCCAGATTATATGTTGGCTAATGGTGTATTAGTCTCTACAGGAAGCAAAAATGAATAAGAGACTCCTCAAAGAAACAAACATTCATGTCCATGTGCTGTGTTACGAGTGTAGGTGCCTAGGCAGCAAGACATTTCCCTGTGGTACATTTGATTGGGGACACATGGCGAAGTGGCATTCACCAGCAGAAAAATAAGGCTGCTGTGAATTCCCCGTGGGTAAAAAGAAGCACACACTGCCATGATCACAGCTTTAATAACCGAGTACATGGTAGCAGAAGAAGTAATGAGTGTTGTGCTCAGTGTACAGTACAAACTTATGCAAGTACAACATGTAGAAGTGTGATGCAGCATGGAGGAAATCCTGCATGCTACTGTAGTCACATTTATGCTCCAGTATACATTTTAGGTAATGTTCCCTAGACACTGTGAAGGGAGTAGTGGTCAACACACACCAATTATAAAGGCACTGCCCATTATGCACTGCATTTTTATTGCCACTGATATGTCCACTGGCCAGCCTGCTGCTGATGCCTACCATACTGGTTGCTGTCTCATGTTGCCTTAGAGGCCTGTACATATTTTTCCTCCTGGGCATTTGATTATTGAAGTTGTGGGCATGGCACAGCATTCTTCTCTTTGCCCACATGGAATTTGCAATAGCCATATTTCTCTCCAGCTGAATGTCATTTCAGCCACGTGTCCCGAGCCAAATGTACCAAAGGGAAATGTCTAACAGCCTAGGTGACGGAACCTGCTCTGTTATAGTATATATCATGTAAATCCATGGGGAATCCATTGATAATCTAAGGTGTTGCAGCAGCTATGTAAGATGAGATAATTGCCTTTGAGGAAAACAGGTACATTATGCCAATGTATGTTGATGACCACTAGCAGGACAGGAGCTTCCACCTGCCCAGAAGCGTCTTGATTATCACAATGATCTCAAAGGATGAGCGTAGAGCTGTGAATATAATCACTACTACAAAAAAGTGTGACCATCAACAGAGAGAGAGAGACACTGGGCAGAGGCAGTAGAGGAATGTAGAAACATCCTGAATTAGGATAGCCTCTATAAAAATTGCCATTACAACATTTATTTAATTGAATTGCAATTCTTTAATGCTTAGAATTGTGCTATACAGCTAATCAAGATGATTAATATTTGTCTAGCAAATCAAACTATCCTGTCCATGAGTGAAATGAGTAACAATTTGCTAGAGTGGGCCTACCTGGGTTGACAGGGCAGTTTGCCTTTATCAGTTTATATGGTGCAAGGGTTTTTATTCATGTAAAAAAGAGGAGATCTGAATTGTGTAAAGGAGTGCAACACAGCTTTGTCAAACAATAATCAGCCTACCCTATAACACTAGCTGCCCAGTTATTTTGATATAATGCATGGCAGACTTGGTTTGTCTAGTTGTTGTGGAAATTTCACGTTTACCAGGCTAATACAGCTAATGTGAGGGCTGGTTTAGTTTAAATCACTCCCATGTAGGCATAAGTTTTCCTTTTCTTTGACTTCATTAGTGAAAGTACCTTTAGTTTTCTGTTTTTCTGCATTGTTTGACTCTCAGTTATCTACTCCTTATACTGGTAGGGCTGTGTTTGTAGAATTCCAGACTGAATGTATGGACACATCACAAACTGGAAGAAGCCTGGAGCTCCAAGTGTTCACCCATACACTACATCAAAACTGTATGTGACATATCAGATCTGAAAGGGGGTACTGTACAGGGTAAAAACAGAAGAAAAGCAAAACAAATGGTGAGAAACTGGACGAGATGTACTTTCACTGACATTACAACCATGACCCTTGCCTCCCCCACATATCTGTCCAGCTCCTCTTCTCATCTTCAGTAGGTATAAGTGCTTAACCTTGCAGCTTCATAATCAAAGAGAATGATGAAAAATAAATGGAAACAAATGGCCCAAATCGGGGAAAGTGTGAAAATACTGCTATCATTTATTAGAAATTTAATAGACTAACAGAAATTCTATTTCTGAAGAAAAGGAAGCCAGCAACTTCAATGTCAGGTAATACTTGACAAATGTAATCCTCAAAGATATGTGACAAAATGATTGGTTTAATCAGAGCTGAAGCAACGTTGGTATGTAGAAACATAGGGAAATTCTGACTTACAGCGATACATACAACAGTAAGCAAAGAATGTCTTAGGTTGATGCGCAGTAGCAACAATGATGATGATAATAATAATAATAATAATAATAATAATAATAATAATATAATACAGCTCAGACATTCAGCAACTGAGACTTCACTGCACAACAGGTCCCATTCTTATAAAATATCTTAGCTGACATATAAGCTGCTCTTTGCTCCATTGTCTAGTTTTTTTCCCAAGAAATATCTCAAAATTAACTCTTAACAGCTCCATATGCTTTCCAAGTAAAGTGTTAAAGTGAAATATATTGTGCATGATTGCTTATTTACAATTCCTGTCAGAAACAGTTGTTAGCTCAACAGCCACTGCATGGTCAAGTTCGTTTCCATCTATGACCTTGGGAAGGTTAAGGTAGAAATTAAAGCAGAATAGAGAAATAAAATTCATCAATGCACTTCTATACCATGCACTTCCATTCAGCCAAATAAAAGCATTTAAATATCCTGAATAAAACATGAGCAATACATCTTAAAGGTATGTTAAAATAAACACATTTCTAAAAACATAATAATGCAGTAATTCCTACTGAAAAGAGACATGCTCTTTAGTTGTGGATAGGCATACCACCGCAGTTTCAATAATTCATGCTGTTGCCATAAAATAGCAGTACAAATTATATGCATTTGTAGTATCAGGGGGGCATACAAAGACTCTTTATGCATCCATTTTAGTCTACCAAGCAATAAAACTATTGTGTGTCTGTATGTATATATTATAGATAAATATATATGTATGTATGTTTACACACACACACACACACACACACACACACACACACACACACACACACACACACATATATATATATATATATATATATATATATATATATATATATATATAAAATTCCACTTCACAATGTCGAATTACTGAAAACTCGAACTTCATATGGTCGAGACCATATCATCAAGTTTTCAGTAACTTAAAATTACGAAGTGAAATAAAAAAAAACAAAAAAACAAATACATCGTTTCTGCAGGGGGCAAGCCCCCCTGCATCCTCCCTACTTAAATATACCATCTCTGTGAGCGCACTATAGCAAAGAAACAGGAGTTCTCCCATTCTGCGCTTCTGCATACAGAGTGGAATGAGAGATTTACCTTTTCCCCACTGTAGCGCAATCTCAGAGTTGGTATATTTAAGTAAGGGGGTGTGGGGGGAGTTCAGGGGAGCTTACCACCCTGCAGAAACGATGTGTTTGTTTTTTTGTTTTTTTCTATTACACTTCGTAATTTCGAGTTACTGAAAGCTCGAGCATATAGTCTTGACCATATAAAGTTCAAGTTTTCACTAATTCGAGATTGTGAAGTGGAACCATATATATATATATATATATATATATATATATATATATATATATATATATGTGTGTATGTATATACACACACACTTGTTTAAGCATTCACAGAAATGAACTAGAAATTATACGTTATGTATATATACACAGACGTATATCTATAAATGTACACACAAGTATATGTATATATATATATATATATATATATATATATATATATATATATATATATATATATATATATATATATATATGGTTTACTATTGTTTGCTTGAATGGCAAAACATCTGCCATTCGAAACAATGAATAGTAAACCCGCAAACACACATTCTGACCTGCCACAATGTTGACCCAAATGATCGACACATTTGACTCAACACTGCAGCCGAAATCATCGTGATAGCAGTATAGGAGCTGATATAAATCAGACTACTATATGACAAATCACATTTTTGCAGGGGGGCAAGCTACCCCGATCCGCCCTACTAATATATTCTAACTCCGAGATCACACTACAGTGGGGATATGGATGAATTTCCAATCCCAGCTGTGCCGCGATCTCCGTGCAGATAGTTGAATACACTTCTGCGAATGCACTACTGGATTCGCATAAGTGTATTCAACTATCCCATCCATTTATATTTTGTGCATGACATTCTGATTTCGCCAGCAGTGCTGCTGACAGAATGTCATTCACACAAACCATAGTAAACCTATATCTATATCTATATGCATATATATATAAATATATATATATATATATATATATATATATATATATATATATAGATATATAGATAGATATATATATATATATATATATATATATATATATATATATATATGGGTCTACATTAGTAGACCGAAAGTTCACTTACCCAACTTTCAGTTAGCTGAGATGAAAAAGCCAACATCCCGGAACAACGACTTCCCACTCCAGGTAAGTAACCACTTGACCATCCTAAAAAAATAGTAAAACTGAAGGAAAGTAAACCCATCCCCAAACTAAATATACCAACTCTGAGATCGTACTATCACAGGGGTAAGGGGCAAAGTTCAACAGGGTGGCCAAGCAGTTACTTACCTGGAGTGGGGAAGTCAGTGTTCCAGGATGTCGGTATTCTGTGGTTGTCGGCCTTTTCGTCCTGACTAACTGAAAGTGAACTTACAGTCTACTGAAGTAGACCTATATATATATATATATATATATATATATATATATATATATATATATATATATATATATATATATATATATATATATACCACACACACACACACACACACACACACACACACACACATATATATATTATATATATATATATATATATATATATATATATATTCACACATACATACACACATACAAATGTGTATACATACATATATATATATATATATATATATATATATATATATATATATATATATTCACACACACATACATACATACAAATGTGCACAAATGTTAATATGTAAGTGAGAGAAATACATGCATGTGCACACGCATACATAAACCTATGCATGCATGGCATTGTCCTGGCTGGCAAGCAGCACACAGCTCTTGGAGTATGCACTTATTCTCCTGCACTTCACTATAATTAAGTTACTAAGTTTAAGAAGACAGATGCTGACATGCACATTGTTGCTGCTACTGCTTTGTTTTAATGAGGCTATGTTGGAGACACAGCTTGCTTGCCTACAGCTGTGCAGAAGCTGCGGGGCAAGCTTCTCCCATCTGATGGATGTGTCATTAGTGATCCTAATCTGTGGCTCCTTCCTCCTGACTCCTTCTATTCATCCTTGCCAGTGATTGACGGCACCCCTAATGGGCAAAGAACTGCATGTGTTTTCTAACGTGCTTTGTGCTCTAGTCAGTATATTGATTTTTTTTCTTCTTCATCATTATGTATTATGTACTATGCAATTAAATGTAAACGGGGCACAAAGAAGAGGGAATACAGTATTACAAACTATGGTTTAACGTATTTGGAAATTTCATTATCTTTACAGTAAGCCATTCTGAGATATAATAACACAACAGATTTGCTTATTTTTCTGTTATTCTGCAACAGAAATATTACCGTTGACTGCATTTGTCTGCCTCTGTATGTAGGTACCTGCCTATCTTTGCATCCATTTTTCCATTTATCTGTATGGTATATAGATATATATTATACACAGAACAAAATGGAAAGTATGGACAAGGAAGTAAAGCAAAGCAGGGATGACACTCTAAATATCATTTACTGAACTGGTTAAAAATATAATAGTTCTCAGACATTAGACACTCCAAAATGTTTGATATATTAGAAAGGGAATCATTTAAAACTCTTTTCTTCCATTTTGTTTTTTCATTTTCTGTTTCGAGTCGTATTGTAAGTGGTCATTGTGCATTTTAATTGTATATCTATATGTGTGTGTGTGTGTGTGTGTGTGTGTGTGTGTGTGTGTGTGTGTGTGTGTGTGTGTGTGTGTGTGCGTGCGTATATCTATATATATATATATATATATATATATATATATATATATATATATATATATACAGAGAGAGAGAGAGAGATAATTGCCATGCACTTTTTGTGCTATCATTCATCAGATCACAGCATAATGAAAATAATCCATCAGAAAAAGAAACTTATCAAATCCTGATTCTTCAAAAGAAAGCATATAAAAAAATTAAGCCATATTCCCCTGCAGGACCCAAAGTACTG